>NW_027202835.1:0-146175 GCF_024711535.1 Dipodomys merriami | reverse complement strand
CCAAGCCCTAGTACTAGCACAATTATAAATGTGCGTGCGCGCGTGCACACACACACACACACAAAGTTTAGAGGGAGGAAGAAATGAATTAGAAAAGGTTGAGAGAGGGTTGAGATGATATGAATTCCTGTTCCTTTTGTCACCCCATTGATTCAGGCAAAAGTTCTATTTCCTTTACAGCTATGCTGACTCACTCCTCTAGAGGTAGAGATAGGAGAACCATAGTCGAAGGCTAGCCAAGACAAAATTTAGGGAGAACCTACCTAAAAAGGAGGAGGAGGAGGAGGAGAAGGACGAGGAGAAATAGGAGGATGACGAGGAGGAGGAGGACGAGGAAAAGGAGGACGAGGAGGAGCAGGAGGAAGAGGAGGGGAGGAGGAAGAGGAGAAGAAGAAGAGGAGAAGGAGGAGGAGGAGAAAAGGTGGAAGAGGAGGAAGAGGAGGAGGAAGAGGAGGAGAAGGAGAAAGAGGAGGAGGAGGAGGAGGAGGAGGAAGAGGAAGAGGAAGAGAAGGAAAAGACACTGGTGGATCACATCTGCACTCCTAGCTATTCAGGAGGCTGAGATCTGAAGATCAAATTCTCAGCCAGCCCAAACAGAAAATCCTCTGGGTCTTATATCCAACCACCCATCAAAAAGCAAGAAGTAGAGGTGTGGCTGAAGGGGTAGAATACCAGCCTTGAGCCTCAAAGCCCTGAATTCAAATTTTAATACAAATACTTAAAAAAAATCCAGACATGATAATGCATGACTATAATTCCAGCTACTCTGGAGGCAAAGGTAAAATGACTGTGGTCCAAGGTCAGTAGGAGTAAAAACATGAGACCCCTAACTGAGAGAAACAAAGAAAGAAAGAAAAAAACCCTAAAAGTAAACAGGACTGAGGGTATAGTTAACATAGTAGAGTACTTGCCTGATAAATGTGAGACTTTAAATTAAATCCCAAGGGCCACAAAATAATCAAGTTCTGTTTCTGGTTTCTTAGGTATTTTTGGGAAGGTATGTGGAAAAGAGATTTCCTGAATAGAAAAGAGATCCCTCTGGACACTGGTGGCTCATGCCCGTAATCCTAGCTACTCAGGAGGCTGAGATCTGAGGATCACAGTTCAAAGCCAGCCAATGCAGGAACATCTGTGAGACTCATCTCCAATTAACCACCAGAAAACCAGAAATGTGCTGTGACTCAAGTGGTAGGGCACTGAAGACCTCAAGATCAGTACCCAGGCCCAGAGTTCAAGTCCCATGACTGACAAAAAAAAGAAAGAAAAAGAAAGAAAAGGGAACCCTACTAGATTTTCCATGCCCCCCTGTGACCCCTGAGGAACTTAGATTAACAATACAAGCTTGAAGTCATCCACAAACCCACACACAAGTTAGCTGACAGTATCCTGCCAGTTGCCAGGAGTGGGAGAATTTGACGGCTTCTGCCAAACAGAGAATTAGGGCCTTCGTAGGTGACCTTCATGTCTCTATGTGGGTTGGAGCTCCTTATTCACAAACTGGTCACCTGGATGAAGGGTTGCCTAGCAACTTCGCAATTATCCTTTGGTTGTTTTTCTTCATTTTGATACTATTATGCAAGACTGGCACAGTGGATCTGGATTGGCAAAGGGGTTTTGTGACATGGAAGTCTGCTCTTCATGATCGTATTTAAGATACTCATTCTGGTCATAGATTTACCATAAAAAGGCACTTTTTATCCCACACCTATTTACTTCTCTGGAGCAGAAATCTTTACTCTACATGTGGAAAAAAGAAAAAAAGAAAAAACGAAAGTGTTAGAAAGAATGCAGGTCTGTGGGTTCTTGAAACAGTTTTTGATTCAACTTCTTGTGGTTCTAATGATTTTTCCACCGATTATTTGTTGTTGTTGTATTTGTTGATGTGGGGTTTGAACTGTGGTCCTGGGCGCTGTCCCTCAGCTCTTCAGCTCAAGGTGAGCACTCTACCAGTTGAGCCATAGTGCCACTTCCAGTTTTGGTTTATTGGAGATAAGAGTCTCATGCACTTTCCTGCCCAGGCTGGCTTTGAACCAGGATCCTCAGATCTCAAGCCTCCTGAGTAGCTAGGATTAAAGATGTGAGTCACCAGCACCCAGCCAGAGTGTTTATTTTTTTAGCCTGATTATACCCTCACTCCTAATTCCAGCTTAATTTTTTGAATATATTTTCTAGCTTCCCTATCACCTTACCCTGCCTATATTATCCCAACTATGGATTCTTTTTTTGATTGTAATAGATGGCAGAAAATGACAACCATTTAGTAGAAATCATATCTTGAATTTGTGGGTAAGGGGTTTGGAGGGTAAGTTCATGCACACGCTTGCCAGTCCTGGGGCTTGAACTCAGGACCTGAGCACTGTCCCTTGATCAAGGATAACACTCTACCACTTGAGTCATAGCTTCACTTCTGGCTTTTTGGTGGTTCATTGGAGATAAAAGTTTCATGGGCTTTCATGCCTAGGTTGGCTTTGAACCATAATCCTCATATCTCAACCTCCTGAGCAGCTAGGTTGACAGGCGTGAGCCACCAGTATTTGGCTCATATCTTGAATTTTCAATGTGAATCTTTTCTCAGGCTGATGAATGGGATTTTCTCCTGCAAAGCTGAACAGAGATGGTACCTACAGTTTCAGATCAGCCCAGCAAATCTGAGAGTTAATAACTAACCACTCTAGCACATTGTTGCTAGGCAAAGATATCCAGTAGCCAGGGTAAATTAAACACATTTTCCAACACACAATATTTTTTGCTTATAATCATCTTTTCACATACAACTCCATCACACATTAGGGAGCACCTGAGAAAACTCAAAGAAGGCTGGGGAAAAGAAAAAAAAAGACAATTACAATTCTGGGAGTGATGGCTCACAACAGTATTCCTAGCTACTCAGGAGACTAAAATTTGAGGATCATGGTTCAAAGCCAGCCTAGGCTGGAATGTCCCTAAGACTTTTATCTCCAATGAACCACCAAAAAGCCAGAAGTGGAACTGTGGCACAGATGATAGAATACTAGCCTTGAGTAGAAAAATTCAGAAACAGTGCCCAGGTCCAGAGTTCAAGCTTCAGGACCAGAACATGCACCTGTGTGTTCACACACAAGTGTACACACACGCACACACACACACACAGACACACACACACATACACAATGGCTCACCATTTCCTTCCCAAGATACCTGGCTCCAGAAAGTACCACAGCATCACTGTTTGCAGTGCCCATGAGACATTCGGCATCCTATAAAAGACAAGCAATGTGTTTTGATCAAATGTTTGCTCTAGTATGTAAAGCATGGTTACCTTGACAATGAAGGCCACCCGTATGAAGCATTAAGTACTGTCCTGTATGAAGTTTGCCAGGTATGTCAATTCACTTCATCCTAGCAGTAATTAGCTTGAAAGGAATGCTATGATACTCTCATTTAAGAGCAGAAAGTTGAGAATGAAGGAATACGGTAGCTCACTCATAAATAGTCCTTAAGATGGTGGCAAGCCTGTAGCCTGGGTAACCTAGTTCT
Organism: Dipodomys merriami; assembly: GCF_024711535.1. NCBI lineage: Eukaryota > Metazoa > Chordata > Mammalia > Rodentia > Heteromyidae > Dipodomys > Dipodomys merriami. Next base: position 142,659 of record NW_027202835.1, on the reverse strand, counting down.
GAAATCAAGTTCCAAAAAGAATGACCTCATAATAATGACCTCACATTTCTAGTTGACCAAGAAGTCAGGGAGGGGCAACGATATGTGCCAGGGGCAGGCAGCCAATGTGATGATCTTGGTGATGGGCTGGACCTAATTGGTTGTGAAATAACCAAAAAACAATTGGAACACATAGGAGTAAATTCAGCAGGAGCATCTGCTCCATGTCTCAGCAGGAAACAAAATGCCCCATGAAAAGCCCAGTACTAGTAGCTCATGCCTGTCATCCTAGCTATTCAGGCAGCTGAGGTTTGAAGATCAAGATTTGAAGCCAGCCTGGGCAGAAAAGTCTGTGAGACTCTGATCTCCAATTGACCAAAAAGCAGGAAGTAGAGCTGTGGCTCAAAGTGTAGAACACAAGTCTTGAGTGTACTCAAAACAAATAAAGAGACCCAAGTCTAAGTACTTGCATACACACACACACACACACACACACACACACACACACACACACACACACACACACACACACAAATTTAGTTCACTTGTGTGAACCAACTGGAAGAAAGAACTGATAGGTAGGAGGTTAAAGAATAAACAAGGGCCACTGAGCCACATGGAGATTGGCAGCAAAAGAGAGCTGTGGATTCCCCGAGGCCAAAGGAGATGAAAGCTCAGAAGAAGTGTTATCAGAGTCCACAGAGAGTCAGAATTGTGCACAAGGGAACGTCCATCAGGGACCACACAGATGGAAGCCATGATGATCACCAATGTCACACTGAATCAAGAAATCAATAGAGAAGGGCTTAGGCCTCCTTCCTGCCTCCCACTGACCCAGCCCATCAAAACACATCCAAGTATAATGGTTCACTGGCGCCTCTGCATGTGAGACCAACCAGCAAAACTCATCCAGGTGAAGTTTCCTAGAAGGACCAATCTCCCAGGAGAGAAAATGGGTCATAAGAGCTTCAAAATAGTTGGAGAGAGCTGAAAACTCAATCACATATAACAGCTTTGGCCAAGGAATGGTAACCAGATGGGAATAGAACCTTCACCAAACGACATGAATGGTTGACACCCGCAGAGAAAGGAGAGGTTCCCCACTGCCCTACTGAGCAGCATCAAGCAGAGTTCTCGTCATTTGAATGAAGGTCAAGCACATCTCTACCAAATCTGTAGGAGTGTGCTGTAGCATACTGCTTTATTTTGTTGTTGTCTTCTCTAGAGGCTGGCACTGGGACATCAACTCAGGGTCTGGGAGTTGTTCCTGAATCTTTTTTGCTTTTTTTGTTGTTGTTGTTTTGCTCAGGGCTACCAGTTTCGCACTTGGGCCACAGCTCCATTTCTAGCTTTCTGGGGAGATTAATTGGAGATATAAATCTCATGATGAGGCTGGGAAGGTGACTCAGTGGTAGAGGGCTTGTCTTGCATGCCTGAGGCCCTGGGTTCAATTCCTCAGCACCACACAAGCAAAAAGAAAAGAGCCGGAAGTGGCACTGTGGCTCAAGTGGTAGAGTGCTAGTCTTGAGCTGCAGAGCTGAGGGACAGCGCCCAGGCCCAGAGTTCAGGCCCCACAACCGCTCCCCCCCAAAAAAAAAATCTCATGATGGACTTTCCTCCTAGGCTAGCTTTGAGCCATGATCCTCACATCTCAGTCTCTTAAATACAAGGATGACAGGTGTGAGCTACCAGTGCCCAGCTACAGGTGGAGGTTTTTGCAGGGTTAATTAAAGTTAACGGTGTCATGGACCTTCTTTTGCAGGTTGGCTTTGAACTTAGATCCTCAGATCACAGTCTTCTGATTAGCCAGGATTACAGGTGTGTGCCAGCAGCACCAGGCTATGCTGAGTTTCTCAGTCCACTGCTGAGCTTTTATAAGAAAATCTTCACTATAGCTATGGGTCCAGATGATCTTTATAACATCACCTAGTTTTGTAACTGTGTAATGTTTGCACAGGCCCAGCTGATCAAATCTCACCAGAGATTGCTGAGCTAAATGTTGCCCAGAGCACCAGCCTCAGGTCTCTGCCAGTGTCACGGAGCTGAGCTCTTTTTTCACCTCTCCCTGATGTTGCAAGCAATGTTTTACTTCCTGGCTACATTCAGCCTGACAGTTAGTATCTCATCACAATGCCAAACTTTGACCTCTCTGGAGGACACTGTCTCCTCCCAAGCACACGGATGGTATATTCAGAGGGCTGAGGATTCCTTCCTATGACATGTGAAATGAGAAATCTATCCCAGATGGAAACTTCCTGCTTTGAAAACTCGCCTTATTGGTGTTATTTAATTGGATGAGCAGTTGGCCCTATCTCTGCTGTTGGATGATTCTAGTGGTTCCAGGGCAAGAGGTTGTGTTTTGTCAGTCAATCTGCATCAGAGTTTGGCCCGGTAAATTCCTTAGCTTCTTTGAACCTCTGTTTCCTCTTCTAACAAGTGGGAGATGTTAATGCCTACAACTCAAAAGAATACGTTGAGAGATGGTGTTGAAATCATCCTAAATTCTACTAAATAAAGGCTGTTATCATCAATAAAGTTAATGATACACATTCTTTCTGGGAGAGGGGGTGGAATGTCAGACAGACAGGAAAATATCAATCTGCCTTTATTTCCCCTTTTGGCTGGAAGAATAGAGCAAGCCTTGCTATAGTTAGAACCCTCAGGAGAATCTGGATCATGCTAAGCAGATGATCTGCTCAGGGATGCAGGCAGCAAACTCTACTGAGCCATCTGGGTGAGTGGAGATGAAGTTCCCCTGCTCCCCCTCCCGAAAAAATCACCTTTCTGGCCTTTCAAATGGTGGGAAGTTGGAGGCATAGAAATGGAGGGACAAAGGGTGAACCAATGCTGTAACAGTACTCAATGGACACTTTTAAATGAACTATCCAACTTACTGGTGGAGATGGGAGGGGAGGGAACACTGCAAGAGAGCATGGGAAGCGGTGAACAATGGCCAAGGAGAACTGTCCTCATGACTTGACTTATGGAACTGTAACCCCTCTGTGCATCATCTTTATAATAACAAGGAATTTTTTTCTTTTTTTGTCAGTCATGGGACTTGAACTCTGGGCTGGGTGCTGTCCCTCAGCTCTTCAGCTCAAGGCTAGCACTCTACCACTTGAGCTACAGTGCCACTTCCGGTTTTCTGGTGGTTTATTGGAGATAGGAGTCTCACGGACTTTCCTGCCCGGGCTTGCTTTGGACCGAGATCCTCAGATCTCAGCCCCCTGAGTAGCTAGGATTATAGGTGTGAGCCACCAGCCCCCGGCTACAATGACATTTTTTAATGGTAGCAATTTTCAACTCCAGCTATCTGTTCCTCCAGATGCAGAATGAAACCATCTATTCTTTAAATGATGACAACTAATTTGTGTGTGGTAGTGGGCACTGAAACTTCAAATCAGGGTTTCATGCTCTGATTTATCATTTTTTCTAAAATAAAGATTGGTGCTCTACCAACTTGAGCCACACCTCTTCCTCTGGTTTTTTGCTGGTTAATTGGAGATAAGAGCCTCTCCAATTGGTCTTCCCAGCCTGGCTTTGAACCTTGATCCTCAGATCTCAGCCTCTTGAGTAGCTGGGATGACATGTGTGAGCCAGAGGCACCAGACCTGACAAACTAATTTGAAAGTCTAAAATCTTCTGTGGGTCAAGCAAAACCATCTTTGGGTAACAATCTGGGGATCTATAGCACAATATAATATCAACATAATATTGTCTCTTTTAAACACACACACACACACACACACACACACACACACACACACACACACACACACACAAGAAAAGGTAGAGAGATCCATGTACCCAAACTTCCACAACCAGTTGGTATTTCTGTGGATGAAATAATCATGGAGTTTTCTCCTTGATCTCTTTGTTACTCTACATTTGGCAATGGTCAAGGCTTCTAGTCTAGTTGCCTATGTTCTGCATCTGTGTATTCTCTGTCCCGCTGAACTCTTCAAGAATCATTTCCAATGCAGTCTTCTGCCCAGTGTTTACTGGAAGTAATCATAGTTCAAAGTGAGACATGCAGCTCAATTCTAAAATGTTGAGGGAGCAACAGGCATGGGGTGACCAAACAACTTCAGCCCCCAGGGGGGTTGGGACCCAGTCTGAGCAACAACCTTTTGCTGATGACCTCCTTCTAAACAGCAACAGCATATGATCATGCTTCTATGCTTATGAAAATAGTATTGTTTGGGACTAAAATACACTTTCAGGTAGGTAAAAGAATACACTGTATAGAGCACTGTTAGAAGCAGGGCCTAGACCAGAGACTTCCCATGAGTTATCTTTGCAATCACCCAGGGAGGTAAACATTATCTTAATTCCCATTAAGTAGACCAGAAAACTGAAGAACAGGAGTAGATACAGAAGGAATAAGTCAGCCTGACACAGAAACCAATGTGATTCCCCATCCCATGTGTCTGTCATCTTTGGAGCAGCGAAAGAGACGTGTGGTAACACAATCACATGATCTTCTGGTCATGTAATCATGTGGTCTCCTTCCTGAAGATGTGGAGGAGAGATCAACACAAAGCATCAGCTGACTTGTGCCAACTTTGTCTGTGAAACAAAATTAGGCAGGTGACCTATTCCAGGATTCAGGCAGCATGGATCCTGGAGCAAAATTCCATGGAAGGAATTTGGGGACTATATTTCTCAGTACTTGCCTCAGTCCTTGTTATTTCTTCATTTGACTCTCCTGGGAGTCTGGCCTCAAAGGTCATGCCCAAATACCCCCTATGGCAAGAAAGAAGGGCCAGCATTGGACTTGTGCTTATGATATTACAGGATTATGAAAGAATGAATGCATTAGGGAATGAATGAAATGATATAAACACTTGGAAAATTGTTTCCAACTCTCCAGTGACATTTGATATACATAAGCAAAGGTTTCAAAGAGAAGCTTTACCATTTTAAGCTTAAAATATAATCAGCAGAGCCAGGTGCCTGTGGCTCACCCCTGTCATCCTAACTACTCAGGAGGCTGAGATCTGAGGATCGCAGTTCAAAGACAGCTTGGGTAGGAAAGCATGTGAGACCCTTCTTTTTAATTAACTACCAAAAGAAACCACCAGGGCTGGGAAGGTGGCTCAGTGGTAGATTGTTTGCCTTGCATGCCTGAGGCCCTGGGTTCAATTCCTAAGCACAACATAACCAAAAATAAAGCCAGAACGTGGCGCTGTGGCTCAAGTGGTAGAGCGCTAGCCTTGAGCTGAAGAGCTGAGTGACAGCACCAAGGCCCAGAGTTCAGGCCCCACGACCAGACACTCCAAAAAAAAAAAAATTAAACAAAAGAAACCACCAGAAGTGGCGATGTGACTCAAGTGGTAGAGTTCAGGCTTGAGAAAAAATAATTCAGGGACAGTGTCCAGGACTGGTACAAAAAGAAAAAGCAAGAAACAAAAAAACAACCAATAATAAGCAGAAAACCCACAAGGGTGAAAACAAAGATGGGGTGAATAAATCTTTTCAATGCTAACAAAGCAATTGTTCCCTGAGAAGGATAAATGAGTAGATAAACCTATTGGGAGCTTCTATTCTGGATGCTTGGGTCTCTGCAGAGAACAGAAATTTTAGAAGAAGAAAAAGCAAAGAAAGATGGAAAAAGAAGTAGGAGGCGGGCTTCACTCTGAAGCTTCACCTCTTCCTCTTCCTCCCTGTCACTCTAATGCCTTCCTACAAGTCCATTCATTCCCAGGACCTAGGTTTGCTCAGATAAGGGATTTGCAGAGAAATATCTCTCCCCTGAAGAAGAAAAGTTCTTCCCATTTTCCTCTCTGCCAGTTTCCCAAATGTGATCTGCTTGACAAAAAAAAAAAAATACACTGAATTTTTAAAAAGGGCCGTGACAGCCCAAAAAACTCTCTGTTCCATCCCAGAGAATTTTTCTCAGCCAGGGCTGGTTTGCTAAATCCCTCTTATCAATGATTGGCTCAGCAATTGGCCAGGTGACCCAGTTCTGGCCAATGAGGGAATGCATGTCAAGGGTGTAAGGGAGGAAGGAAGAAGTTTCCCGTCTTTGTGAAGCAGCAGACAATGTCTCCTAGATCAAGGCCACCCATCTTATTCCCAAAGATGGAATTAATATGTTGAATAGATATGCCAAAATCAACCATGATGCATCCCCACCCAGCTACTCTCTGCGTCTTACCTTGAAACATCCCTCCTTCTGTACCTACACATGGTATATACCTGATGTGGTATATGTTATTTATTTAAATTCATTTGTGCCAGGGGGTTCTGTTCATGGTAGACAGAAGCCTCCAAAGTGATGAAACAACTCCTTTCCCCTACTGACCAAATGGATTCACTCACTGTCTCTAAAAGTGTGGGCAACAGGGCTATCACCAAAAACTGTGAACAACAGAAGTGGAACCAAAAAAAAGGAGGAAAGAGATAAAGCAGCATGGGGGGAGGGGTGCAGCTATGCTCTGAGCCTCCCTCTCAAATTGAGAAAAAGGTGAGTCTTTCCAATTCTGTATTTCAAGACAAGTTCCACGTAAGCCTCTAGCAGGGGACGAATCTTCAGCACAATGGACAGAGCTCTCTGAAAGAATGACTGAAGAGCTTCCAGCAGCTCTGCTGTACCCACTGAATTGCCCGGAGTTTGTGAATGACTGTCTCCCCATGATTTCTTCTCTTACTCAGAGATGCAAAGGTTGAGGCAAGACTGGTCACGATTTTGCTTGAAATGTGTCCCCAAAGTGTCTGGTAGATACATTTTGTTTTTTCTACCTTAGGCCTGAGTAAATGAGCTGTGATTCAAGACCAGAGGTAGTAGCCACATCAGACTGTTGGTGTGAGCTAGTGATAATCCTTGCATTGTTAAAACAGTGTTCAAAATAAGAGGAAGGAAGAAGAGTGGGTACATAGATCCTAGGATCCACAAAGTCCAAGATGTTTCTTGTCTGTGCTTTTTGGTGGATTAACTTTGTTGGTCCAAGCAGTGTTCAAAATAAGAGGAAGGAAGAAGAGTGGGTACATAGATCCTAGGATCCACAAAGTCTAAGATGTTTCTTGTCTGTGCTTTTTGGTGGATTAACTTTGTTGGTCCTGAGTAATAGCCTAAAGTTCATCTGTCATTAGCAGCCATCAAAGATAAATAAAGCCAGGTGCCAGTGCCTCACACATGTAATCCTAGCTACTCAGGAAGGTGAGATCTGAGGTCACAGTTCAGAGTCAGCCTAGGCAGGAAAGTCCATGAGATTCTTATATTCCATAAACCACCAGAAAACCAGAAGTGGCGCTGTGGCTCAAGTGGTAGAGCCTTGCCTTGAGCTGAAATTCTGAGGGACAGTGTTCAGTCCCAGAATTCAAGCCAGAAAAAGAGATAAATAAAAGAGTCCTGTGTGCTGAAATGAAAGCAAAAATGTTAAGCAAAAATGAAGGAGGTGCCCGGCGCTGGTGGCTCACGCCTGTAATCCTAGCTACTCAGGAGGCTGAGATCTGAGGATCGCGGTTCAAAGCCAGCCTGGGCAGGAGAGACCGTGAGACTCCTATCTCCCATAAACCACCAGAAAACCGGAAGTGGCGCTGTAGCTCAAGTGGTAGAGCACTCGCCTTGAGCTGAAGAGCTGAGGGACAGCGCCCAGGCCCAGAGTTCAAGCCCCACGACCGACAAAAAAAAAAAAAAAAAAATGAAGGAGGTCTGCACACACCATGAGTGGCCTAATTACTGTTGTGTTAAAATACTGGGGGAGAAAGAATTTATTAGATTCATCCACATAAATTGTTGAAGTAAGCACTCAGGAAACTTAACAACGATCATCTCTGAGGTAAATGAGACGTCATGACATAGAGATGCAGAGAAAGCCTTGTCTTTTGTGCCAGTACTAGGATTTGAACTCAGGACCTTACACTTGCTCTTGGCTTTTTTGTTTCCTTGGCTCAAATTTGGCACTCTACCACTTGAGCCACAGGGCAACTTCATATTATGTGAACAATGCCTATTCTGTCTATGGTGGATGCTGTGTGACTCTGATAAAGTCACACACATTATCTGGGAATCATGTACTTACTTCTAAGGTAAAATGATTGCCTGGATCAGGTGTCATAAATGATTGGGCCATCAACTATTAAAATGGCTAGACAGGTCAAGAGGTCTGGAACTAGAGAGCTCTGGGCAAGTGCAAAGCAAGGTGTATACTCATTCATATGTACACACACATATGCACACACATGCATGCATGCACACACACACACACACACACACACACACACACACACACACACAATTTCCCATAGTATACTACTGAAGACGTATAAGGATCAATATTGACTGGAAATGTGACTTAATGGTAGAGTGCTTCCCTATCATGCATGAAGTCCTGGGTTCAATTCCTCAGTACCACATAAATAGAAAAAGCCGGAAGTGGTGCCATGGTTCAAGTGATAGCATGCTAGCCCTGATCAAAAGAAGCTCAGGGACAGTGTCCTAAGTTCAAGCCCCAAGACTGGCAAAAAAAGACCAATGTTATCAAAAAATTTGGTGTCCCAAAGGAGCCAGAAACACATATGAATTGCATGTGAAAATATCTCATTTTAAAGTCAGGCACCAGTGGCTAATGCCTGTAATTCTATTTACTCAGGAGGCTGAGATCTGAGGATCATGATTCAAAGCCATCCTGAAAATTCATGAGACTCTCATCTCCAATTAACCAAAAGGCTGGAAGTGGACTTGAGGCTCAAGTGATAGAGCAGCAGCCCTGAGCACAAAAACTCAGGGACAGCACCCAAGCTCCAAGCTTAAATTCCAGGAACAATTTGCTGGTACTAAACCAAACCCATCTAACAAGTCATCTACCTACAGGCTGCCTATAGCTACCTCTCGCTAAAAAGTCATTGTAAGCTGGGCACTGTTGGCTCAGGCCTGTAATCCAAGCTACTCAGGAAACTGAGATCTGAGGCTCAATGTTCAAAGCTAGCTTAGGCAAGAAAATCTATGAGACTCTTATCTCCAATTTACACCAAAATGACGGGAGTGGAGCTATGGCTCATGTAGTAGAGTGCTAGCCTAAAGATCAACATCCAGGCCCTGAGTTCAAGCCCCACTTATAGCACAAAAAAAGTGATTGTGGATACTGGAAGTCCAAAGCATTGAAGCCCTGATGGAGATACAGAACTCCATCTTCCAGAAAGTTCTACTGAGCTTCCACTAGCCCCCTCCACCAAAAGCTCACATTTCCTTTTCCCACTGGTGTCTCTTCCTCCCACAGCCAAATGAGAGCTGGCAGAAGTCCCTCGGGATAAAAATTCTGAGCAAAGCCAAGCATGGGTGGCTCACACCTTTAATCTGAGCTGAGATCTGATGATCATAGTTCAAAGGCCAGGTTACAAAAAAGCCTGTCGGGGCTGGAAAGGTGGCTCAGTGGTAGAGCGCTTGCCTTGCATGCCTGAGGCCCTGGGTTCGATTCCTCAGCAGCACATAAGCAAAAGGAAAAAAGCCGTAAGTGGCGCTGCAGCTCAAGTGGTAGAGCATTAGGCTTGAGCTGAAGAGCTGAGGGACAGCGCCCAGGCCCAGAGTTCAAGCCCTACGACCAGACCCCCCCAAAAAAAGCCTGTCATATGACCATATAAGATGATGCTAAGTGAAATGAACTCCCCCCCACCCCAAGATAGGGAAACAAGAGGTTTTATCTTTCATACTGTTACTTTAATGTATGTATCATGTACTATGTGATTTTTTTGGTTCTTTTGTCTGTTCTTTCCCCATGGTATAACCCCTGGTTCACTGATTGTAGTGCCCTTCATCTTGTATATACAATTTTCTAATTTGGGGAAGGGAAGAGAAATAACAAAATGCTGAAATAAAGATACAGGTTGACACATTGTAACAATGAGATGTACAAGAAATTTGTTGAAAATGAAGTTTACAACTTCTGGTGGAGGGTGGGGAGGGAGGAGTGGGGAGGTAGGGAGGGAATGGATGGTATGGGAAAACAGAGGAGGAGGTAACAATGCTTCCATGGGAAATGTACTCATTACCTTACTCATGTAACTGTAACCCTCTGTACAGTATCTTTACAAAAAATATATTAAATAAATAAAGGTTTCATAATATATATTTGAATATATATCTGTATATATATATATCTGTATATATATATATCTGTATATATATATATCTGTGTATATATATATATATATATATATATATATATATATATATATATATATCTGAAAACGGAGCTTTGACTCAAATGGTAAGGCACCAGCTGCAGATTTCCACCCAGAGGAGCTGTGCATGGTGCAGGCCCTCTGTCTCACTGCTTCAGACTCAGCCTGAGTATTTTTACTTCCTATATGTTCACCTTAGTATAGGGTCAATGTGCTGGTGGAGGTGGTTTTGCAGGGCTGTGGAAACACCATTTCTACTTCACATGATTATAGAGATGAGGAGACCTCCTAAGAGCATGCACACTACCATTATTACCTGAAGAACTCAGTGAATGCTTTGCACCCCTGAGAGGGAAGGCAAGGACTATAAAACTCATCCCACAGCTCAGCCATCAAGGTTATGGAACTGAGTGTTGGGTCACACAAAAACGTTGAGGATGGCCTGACTTCTGTACTCCTCACCTCCTGTCAGTATCCCCTAATAGCTCGATCCCTTCATAAAGAGAATTCCAACAAGTAAAAGCTAATTCAGACAGTAGAACCATGATTGCATCTATTTTTATTATTATTTTGTGCTTGTCCTGGGGCTTGAACTAGTATCCTGGGGCCTGGCTAGTATCCTTGGTCTTGTTTTCTTTTTGGTCTATTGTGGAGCTTGAACTCAGGGACTGGATGCTGTCTCTGAGCTCTTTTTGCTCAAGGCTAGCACTCCACCACTTTGTGCCACAGCACCACATCCAGTTTTGTGGTGGTTCATGAGTCTCATTGACTTTCTTACCAGGGCTGGCTTTGAACTGCAATCCTCAGATGTCAGACGTCTCAGTAGCTAGGATTACAAGCATAAGCCCCCAGGGCCTGGCTGACCAACAGAATTTTGAAGTCTCGAGTTCTGTCCATTTCATTTCCATGTAGCTCACCTTAGTCTGGTGTCTAATTCCATGTGATTCCTGAGTGAAATACAAATTAGAATTCATAAATGAGCTTATGCTGTTTGAATGGGCATCACCAAATATAGCTCCATACTATATATTTGGAAAGCTGGCTTCATGAATCTTTTTATCCCAGTACTCAGAAATCACAATGGTGGCCTGGAAATAATACCAATATACAGAGGACAAACTGACACTTTTGTTCATAGTGTGTTTAATTCTATTCAGGAGAAAGGGATACAAATCCTAGAAAAAGAGGGCGCTGGTGTCTCACTTCTGTAACGCTAGCTACTCAGGAGGCTGCGATCTGAGGATCACGATTCAAAACCAGCCCAGGCTGGAAAGTCTGTGAGACTCTTGTCTCCAATAAACTACTAGAGAAACAGGAAGTGGTGCTGTGGCTCAAGTGGTAGAGCGCTAGCCTTGAGCTGAAAAGTACAAGGACAGCACCGAAGCCCAGAGTTCAGGCCCTATGATTGGCAAAAAAAAAAAAAAATCCTAGCCATCATCCCTTCTCCCTCTATCTCAAGTTCATGGCATGTTTCCTGGTGCTCATATGATTTCACATGGAACTCCTTAATATACCTGTTTAGCACACAGAATGTTTTATATCAGAGATGCGGAAAGTGAGATCACTGTGGTCTGAGTGCACACACACACACACACACACACACACACACACACACACACACACACACACACACACACACACACGAGTTCACACGCTGAACACTTAATACCCATCCTCTCAGTGTTAGAAGGTGGTGACTTGGGGAGGTGTTTAGGCCAGGAGGGCTCTGACGTTGTGGAGAGATTAATGCTATCAGAAAGGAATCTAAGGGGAGTCTGACTGCTGGTGTCTATGTTCAGCAAGTGTCCGTCCCCATCCAAAGATGCTGTGTTCCAAGCACCATGTTGGAAGCTAACTGTAGCATCATTTGATAATTGAGCCTCTGACAGCTGGGCCATGAACTTGTCTCCATTTTCAAGGCAATAAAACACAAGTTTCTCTTGTTAATAAAGTGTGTAGCCTCTGGTATTTTGTTATAGTCATACCAATGGACTAAAATGACAAAGATGGGTCCCAGAGCCATGTGGTACACTGTGGTGGCTCTCCTAAATATCTAACAATGTGGAAGTGGGTTTGGAGCAGGATACAGGGCCCAAGCTAGAAGGGTTTGGAGATGAATGCCATGAGGAGTCTTGCTTTTTTGTAAATGAAGCATTAGGCCATAGGTTCTGTTAGAATAAAATGGTAGGGAGGGAAAACAACTGTGTTCTCAGCAGTTGCAGTCAGGACTTAGAATCAGCTGAAATGGAGCCTCAGACATGCTGAGCAAAGTGTGAGAAAGAAAGAAGAGGAAAGGCCAGCCTTGCTGTGACCTTGCAAAGATTCTAGGTGAATTCTGTCCCTTTCCTCAGATGCTATAGAAGGCAGAATGTGTGGGGTGATGCTCTGGAATCAAGCAGGAGAAATCTCTCCAGGCAGCAAAGGTTCTGGAATCTATGTGGCTTCTCTGAACAGCTTCTTGTAAAATGCAAGAAGAGAGGAATTATCAAATGATCTGAAGCCCAGAATTTACACTCAGGTGGGAATGAGCATAGGAAGATCTGGAAAGTTCTGAGACTGTCCATGTAAAAAGTCAAAAAAGCATGTTCAAGCTGAGCACTAGTGGCTCATAACTGTAATCCTAGTTACTCAGTGAGGCTGAGATCTGAGGATCACGGTTCACTAGTGGCTCATACCTGTAATCATAGCTACTCAGGGAGCCTGACATCTGATGATCATGGTTCAAAGCAACACAGGTTATACAACTCTAGGAAACTCTTATCTTCATCTAACCAGCCAAAAAGCAAAGCCAGAAATGGAGATGTGGCCCATGTGTTAGAGCACCAGCCCTGAGCATAAAAGCTAAGCAAGAGCTCAAAGTCCTCAGTTCAAGTCCTAGTACCCATGCAAAGAGCCAAAAATGGAGGTGTGGCTCCAGTGGCAGAACACCAGCCTTGAGCAAAATAGCTAAGTGAGAGCACAAAGTCTTGAGTTCAAACCCCAAGACCAGCATGTACACATGCATGCATACAAGTTTGCACATACACACATACACACACATAAACAAAGTGTGCTGAGGACAGAAAAGCAAAGTTGTGACCAAGTAATCATATGGAGATTAGCAAAGATAGAAAGAAGCTTCTAGAAGGCATTTCAGAGATTTCTAGTGTTACCCATCCCCTCACAGGCTCAGAGTACCTGTGGGACCTACGGGGATCCTTGCCAAGAGTTGTTCTAGTTTCTGATCCCTACATTCTGCCACAGCACTCCTCTGCCACACCCCCAGCTGTGGCTCTGAGGCCCAAGATGTGCCTCAGGCCACCACAATGCAAGCCTTGTTTGTATACTGTCCACATACAGTGAATTCCACAGGCAATCTGAAGGTGGGAGCTATGGGGGCATGGCTTCCTCCGGCCAGATTTCAAAGGATGCTTGCAAAAGCTTTGAAGACCAGGCAGGGTTCTACTTCAGGGACAGAGCTGTTATAGAGAACAGGCTGTGACACTGGAGTTTATGAAGATCTCTGCTAGGACAATATTGAGAGGACTGATGGAAGACCTGGCTACACACACACACACACACACACACACACACACACACACACACATACACATACACACACACAAGCACAGAGCTACAATATATAGCCTCAGCCTAAAGAAGTCATAGGCATGAAATTTCAGCATGAGCGGAACCATGAGCATCACCTAGGAAAGTCTTCCTGAGGCCTTGAGTGTCCACGAAATGGAATCTCATTAAGATGACCCATCTCCAGCCTTGAGATTTAATGTTGCTTACTCTGTTGGATTTTGGATACTTAATGGCTATTCCTTTCTTCTGTTCTATGTAGCCTTCTAGAAATGAGGATGTGCATTTTGGGGGAGGGGTCCAGTCATGGGGCCTGAACTCTGGGCCTGTGTGCTGTCCCTCGGCTCTTCAGCTCAAGGCTAGTGCTCTACCACTTGAGCCACAGTGCCACTTCTGGGTTTTTTCTTTTTGCTTATGTGGTGCCAAGGAATCAAACCCAGGGCCTCAGGCATGCAACCAAGTGCTCTACCACTGAGCCACCTTCCCAGCCCGAGGATGTTCATTCTATGACAGTCTGCCATTGTATATAAAACTATACATTAGGTTCTGCTGGCATACAGCCTCAGAAGGAAGCGTGATTTAAAGCTGGTCTGTATGTGACTTAGGTCATACTGGGGATTTTAGACAAAGTTGATGCTGAAATAAGTGGCAAAGTTTACATTTTTGTGGGTGCAGGGATGGGGAATACTAGGATGAAGTTAATGTGTCTATTTTGTTTCTTGGGGTTTTTTTTTTGGTCATGGGGCTTGAACTCTAGGTCCAGACACTGTCCCTCAGCTCTTCAGCTCAAGGCAAGCACTTTATCACTTAAGCCACAGCACCACTTCTGTTTTTCTGGTGGTTAATTGGAGATAAGAGTCTCATGGACTTTCCTTCCTGGGCTGGCTTTGAACCATGAACCTCAGATCTCATTCTGAGCACCTAGGATTACAAGTGTGAGCCACTGGTGCCAGGTGAGTTAATGTGTTTTGCAAGTAGAAAAGACATGAGTTTAGGGGCATGAATGAGTGCCATTGTCTGAATGTCTCTCTTACAAAATATGTGTCTCCCTCAAATCCCTCCCTGGTGTGGGGGGAGGGGGCTATCACCTGTTAGGAACCATTTGGCCATAAGGGCTGCCATTATTAAGGGACTTGACAGAGTAGAAAGTTATATGCTTGACAAAGAGACAGTCTAAGATGGAGGATTCGTTATAGCACTTTACTGTCCAACATTGAAATTAATATTTTATGTATGTTTCACTTCATTTAGAGATATAATTGATTCCTGGGCACTAATATCTCATATATGTTATCCTAGCTACGCAAGAGGTTGAGACCTGAGGCTTGCTATCCAAAGCCAGACTGGACAGAAAAGACTGCAATTCTTATCTCCAATTAATGAGTAAAAGAAAGGCCAGAAGTGAGGCTGTGGCTCAAGTGGTAGAGCACCAGCTTTGTGAGTAAAAGGTAAACGACAGTGCCCAGGTCCTGAGTTCAAGTCCCAACACTGGCACCAGGAATAAATAAAATTTAAAAATGTCTTAAATATATAGGAGAGAAGAAGGAGCCTGGGAAAAGCAAGAGGACAAGGCCAACGGGATTGGAGAAGAACATAGAGATTGCTAAGCATGAACTCCATTGTTTAAATGGGCAAATGAGCAGCCAGGAGATAGATACAAGGTCACAGAGCTGATGGAGATTCTATTCTAGCCCATGTGTCTCCTGTCTCAGTACAAGTGCATTATGGTCAGTTATGGAGCAACCCTGCTGTGCTCAGGACAGGCAGCAAGCCCTACCTCTTTTGTGTACATGCAGACTTCCAGGTTGTGTAGGTTAAGGATCTGGACAGTAAAGTGGATTTTCAGTTCCTGGGTATCTCAAAAGGAACTCACCAAGGCTAAGTTTATTTCTACAGAAGAATGCACCATCAGTCAAAAAGTTGGCAAGCAACCACACAGAGCAGGCAGGCTGGCTGTTCCCATTCTATCCCTGATCCAGCAGGCACCACCCTCTGCTCCCATTGGCTGAGCTCAGGCTCACAATGTGGAAAGGGATGTAGATGTAATTAAAATTCAAGGAGCTTCTCAGGTGCTCAGGAAAAGGAAGTTTGTAAGTAAAGTGTACTTAACAAGGGCCAAGCCACCTGGCCAAAGCAGGAACCCTTCAGAAAAACAATTTTCACCAGGCATTGGTGGCTCACACCTGTAATCCTGGCTACTCAGGAGGCTGAGATCTGAGGATCACAGTTCAAAGCCAGCCTGGGCAGGAAAGTCCATGAGACTCTTTTTCTCCAACAAACCACCAGAAAACCAGAAGTGGTGCTGTGGCTCAAATGGTAGAGCTCTCACCTTGAGCTGAAGAGCTCAGAGACAGTGCCCAGACTCAGAGATAAAGACCCATAGTGGAAAAAATGGAAAAAGAAAAGAAAATCTCTCAAGATTAACAGAAATGAAGAAAACTCCTTTGATAGAAAAGACTTTTTCTCACATTAGTGCTAATAGCTCATGTCTCTAATCCTAGCCACTCAAGAGGCTGAGACCTGAGGATCAAGGTTGAAAAATAGCCAGGGCAGACAAATCCATGGAAAATTTCTCTCCAATTAACCAGAAAAAAGTCAAAATTGGAGAGGTCAGTCGAATGGAGGGTAAAGCACTAGTCTGGAGCAAAACAAGCTAAGCAAATGCATGAGGTCCAGAGTTCAAGCCTCATTGCCAGCATAAAAATATTTCTGTGTCTGCACATTTAATAGATCTTTGGAGGAGAGAAGGGTGAAGGGCAAAGTCTGAGTTGCAAGTTGCCTGCTTCATGCTTTAACAAAGCCTGATGCTTGGTCCTATGTGTGTGTATATCCTTGAGCTGCATGATGACGCGGGCCACAGTGGTGACCTGTGTGTACAGACATGTGGTGCATGCCATAGGAACTGCATTGTTTCTGCCCTTCTATGTGATGCCTCTGCATTTCCAAAGATCAGAAACAAATGGAAGATGACTAGGATCAGAGAGAGACAGAGAGACAGAGAGACAGAAAGAGGGGGGAGTGGGAGAGGGAGAGGGAGAGGGAGAAAGAGAAAGAGCGAGCACTGCAGAAACAATGCCTGAGATGCAGAACATTAAAAGGCAAGTCATATAAACCGGCAAACCTGCACCACCACAGCCATAAAACACCCATGCCTGCTATCATCCACAGCCATGCGCCCCGCCTGGCTGCATTGCTCCAAATTCTGGACCAGGCTGTTCTAGAGCCCATGTTATAGTTTCCTGGAGAGTGTGAACCCATCCTTAGCCAGAACCTGATTGCCTTCCTCCTCCTCCTCCTCCTCCCCTCACTCCCCAGGCCACCCAGTGTGGGCCCCACCTGCTGAGATGAGAAGGAAAGAGGAAAGCAGCCTTGGTCTGTCACCTATATGGGTTTTCCAGACAGCAGGGCAACAGCACTTGGAATTCCCTACCATCCATCAATCCTCTCTACCAACCCCCACCTCCCACCAGGGCCACATCCCATGTCACATGGCCCATGAGCTGCTCCTCCCAGGTGAACTGCTATTTCTTCGGTCCTGATCCTCCTACAGCTCCTTTCCCCAGCAGCTGTCACAACCAAGAAGCACCCAGAATACCTGATTTTACTTAGCACTTAGGGACTCTTGTGAGCACCTTGCTGAGGGCTACATCTGCACTGCCTACAGTAAGGTATGACAGGTACTATGGCTCCAATGCTGTAGCATTGACAATCAGGAAACCAAGATAGCTAGAAGGAGATCAAGGAGTGTAAGCGAAAGGTCAGACTCTGTGCCCTTTTGTGCAGGTTTGCATTTTAACCAGAATCACAATGATCTTCTTTGGGGAAAAGTAAATAAATCAGTAAATAAATCTTATGGTGGAATTTTTAATTTATACAAGTGAACTGACAAGGTTCTATTGACCAAAGGGCGTTCTCTGGGCTCCATGAAAGCAATGCTAGAACCATCTGAGCCCCAGAAATTACCTACTTCATGCTGAATGGAGCCCCTGAACATCATCCTACAAAAGTAAATTGGCCAAGATCCACTTGCTCTTATAGAAACCATTCTGGCTCCATTCATGGGGGTTGCAAGATCAGCCATCCATTGTGGTCTAGAATAGTCTAGAAGGTCTCTATCACAGGAATGTTATGAAGTGAGGAGTGGACATGAGGTGGTGGAATGGAGGAGTGTGGAACAGGTGACATGAAGGGCAGGCAGGCTCAACAACTGGCTGGTTGTGTGTGTCACACTAAGCGAATGGCTTCACTCAATGAAACCTCTTTGCTTTCTCTGAAAAGTTGGGATTCATAATGGTCTCCTCCCTCTGGAGGAGTCATGAGCATTGAACGAACTAATGACTGAGAGTATGAGAACACCCTTTTGAAATTGTGATATGTATATGTGTGTGTTTCTGAAGAGTATAGAATTATTAATTTTTTTGTCGGTCATGGGGCTTGAACTCTAGGCCTGGGTGCTGTCCCTCAGCTCTTCAGTTCAAGGCTAGCACTCTACCATTTGAGCCACAGCACCACTCCGGGTTTTCTGGTGGTTAATTGGAGACAAGAGTCACAGACATTCTTGCTTTGGCTGGCTTCAAACTGTGATCCTCAGATCTCAGCCTCCTGAGTAGCTAGGATTATAGTGGTGCCTGGCAGAAAATAAGTTTGTTTGTTTAAGAAAAGCATTTGCTCCTTTTGCCTAGAAATTCTACCACTAAGAAATCACCCTATAGAAAGAATCGCATGTACTTTCATTACTGAGTTACAACTGTGCTATTTCAGATCCTTTTTAAAAGGCAAAAAAATAAAACAACAAAAACTAACCTGGAAACATCATAAACTGTCCAACTAGATAAATATATCATGGCACTAGCTGGGTGCCTGTGGCTCATGCCTGTTTTCTGAGCTACTCAGGAGGGTAAGAAGTAAGACTCGTAGCTCCAAGCTAGCCAGGGCAGAAAAGTCCTTGAGGCTTTTATCTCCAATTAATCATCAAGAAGCCAGAAGTAGAGCTCTGGCTTGAGTTGTGCTATGCCAGCCTTGAGCAGAAAAGTCAAAGCAAAAACTCATTCTCTTAGTTCAAGTCCTATTACCAGCACACACACACATGCACACACATACACGAAAGAAAGACCCATGACCAGCAAAAAAAAAAAAAAAGAAGAATCTCAGATTTGTCTGCCAGGGCTGGTTTTGAACCTTGATCCTCAGACCTCAGCTTCCTAAGTAGCTGGGATTACAGGTGTGAGCCAGCAGCACCTGTCCTAAACATCCATCTTTCTTTTTCTTTCTCTTTTGTCAGCCATAGCTCCACTTCCAGTTTTCTAGTGGTTAATTGGAGATAAGAGTCTCATTAATTTTCCTGCCTGGACTGGTTTCCAACTACAATCCTCAGATACTTAGTCTTCTGAGTAACTAGGATTATAGGTGGGAGCCACCAATGCCTAGCCTAAATGTGTTTTTGTTGGTGGTGGTGGTCATGGGGCTTGAACTCTGGGCCTGGACTCTGTCCCTGAGCTCTTCAGCTCAAGGCAAATTCTCTACCACTTGGGCCACAGCGCCACTTCTGGCTTTTTGCTGATCAATTGGAGATAAGAGTCTCTTGGACTTTCCTTGCCTGGGGTGGCTTTGAATCATGATCCTCAGATCTCAGCCTCCTGAGCAGCTAAGGTTACAGGTGTGTGCCCGGCCTAACCATTTCTTAATATGGGTCTTGGTAAAAAATATTCAAAGCCAAGTATGGTGGTATGTGCTGGCAATTAGGAGAATCAGAACTTCCAGGCCAGTCTGGGTTATATAGTGAGACACTGTTTCAAAATCAAAACAAACTAAGGAAAAGTATGTAGGTGAAACTATTCTTGTAGCCATCTTTGGAAAATACACCCAGCAACTTAGCAATGTGGGTTTCAGAGAAAGCACTAGTGATGGCAGCTTCATTTTGCTGTCTGAAGTGTCTGCCTGGCGAGGGGCTTGGATGGTGGTGGTCATGGTGGTGGTGGAGGTGGTGGTGGTGGTGGTGGTGGTGTGTGTGTGTGTGTATGTGTGCGTGCATGTGTACATGCGCACACTCATGCCTGTCCTGGGACTTGAACAGAGTCTGGGTGCTGTCCCTGAGTTTTTTTCACTCAAGGCTGTTACTCTACCACTTGAGCTCCATTTTGGCTTTTTAGTTAATTGGAAATGAGTGTCACAGACTTTTCTTCCTTGGCTGGCTTTGAACTGTGATCCTCAGATCTCAGTCTCCTGAGGAGCAAGGATTATATATGGGAGCCTCCAGGACTTGGCTTCCTCTCCTGTTCTTTGAAAGAGGGTTTTGCTATGGAGTTCCAGGTGGCCTGGAACTTATAATTATCTTGCCTCTGCCTTCTGGTTGCTGGGATTACAGACACACACCACCTTGCCTGGCTCTCTGTTCAGGAAGACATTTGATAAGCCTTCCTTCCTTCCTTCCTTCCTTCCTTCCTTCCTTCCTTCCTTCCTTCCTTCCTTCCTTCCTTCCTTCCTTCCTTCCTTCCGTCCTTCCTTCCTTCCTACCTTTCTTCCTTCCCTCTATCTCCTTTAACTTGAGGCCTTGTTCTCTTACTGAACCTTTTTGCTCAAGGCTGGTGCTCTACCACTTGATCCACAGCTCTGCTTCCAGTAGTTTGCTGATTAATTGTGGATAAGTGTCTTTCAGGGTTTTTCTGCCTATGCTGGCTTTGAACTGCGATCCTGAGATCTCAACCTCCTGAGTAGTTAGGATTACAGGTGTGAGCCACCAGCATCTGGCCAAAATTTTTCAATAATTCTCCATGGACTTGGTTTGGAGGGCATTTCTTGATAAATGTCCTACTTCCGTCCCATGACTACAATAGCGTAATGGTTGAAATACGTGGATTTTAAAAATTGTTTTTCTTTTTTATTGTTTTGCTTTTTTATTGTCTGCCCTCAGGCTTGGAGACAAGGACTGGGTGCAGTCTCCTCCAGGTGTCTTTTGTTCAAGGTGAGCATTCTACCACTTGAGCCACAGTGCCACTTCTGGCTTTTTTTGTTGTTGTTGTTCAGTTTTAGGGCCCGAACTCTGGGTCTGGGCACTGTCCTTTGAGCTCTTCAGCTCAAGACTGGCACTCTACCACTTGAGCCATAGCACCAGATTTTTCTGCTTATGTTGTGCTGAA
This sequence comes from Dipodomys merriami, assembly GCF_024711535.1. Taxonomy (NCBI): domain Eukaryota; kingdom Metazoa; phylum Chordata; class Mammalia; order Rodentia; family Heteromyidae; genus Dipodomys; species Dipodomys merriami. The sequence continues at coordinate 121,852 of NW_027202835.1, read as the reverse complement.
TCATTGAACCCAGGGCCTCAAGCACGCAAGGCAAAGCACTCTATCACTGAGCCACCATCTCAGCCCCATAAGGAGTCTAGAAGTGGATTTTTTGTTGTTGGTTGTGGTGGTTGTGGGGCTTGAACTCTGGGCCTGGGCACTATTGCTCAGCTCAAGCTCAAGGCTAGAGCTCTTCCACTTCTAGCTTTTTTTGAGTAGTTTATCAGAGATAAGGGTCTCACAGATTTTCCTGCCCAGGCTGCTTCAAACTGCAATCCTGAGATCTTAGCCTCCTGAATAGCTAGGATTACAGATATGAACCATGGTGCCTATAAATTGTTTTATTATTATAAAGGTGATGTACAGAGGGGTCACAGTTATGTGAGTCAGGTAATGACTATATTTATTTTTGGACACTGGCACCGAAGGAATATTTGTTTAAAAAAATTCAACAATTTCTGAATCTAAATTCTCCTTCCTTTCTTCTTAGCAGGCAAATCTTTATCCTGCTCTTCATGCATTAGAAGTTAGTAAATTAGAAATAAATGCACAGCTGTGTGGCTGTAGGGACAGAGGAAGTTCAGAAGAGAAGATAAACACTTCATGGAAACACATGCTTAATCATCATCATCAACAACAGTAACCAAGCCTACATAATTGGATCAGTGATCTTAAAATGGATCACAGAATTAAAGGCAAACTAAAAATAAAATATAACCTCGTGCTTTTAGCTCACTCCTGTAATCCTAGCCACTGAGGAGGCTGAGAGCTGAGGATTGCAGTTCAAAGCCAGCCTGGGCTTTGGAGATAAGAGTCTTATCTCCAATTTATCACAGTAAATGCTGGAGGTGGCACTGTGGCTCAAGTGTAGAGTGTTAGCCTTGCACAAAAGGAGCTCAGGGACAGCATTCAGGTCCAGTTCAAACCCTAGGATCAAATACATATATCGAGAGACAAACATAAGGGAAAATCCTTGTAACTCTAGGAAAAACTTTTTTTTATGATTCTTTTATTTTTTTTAATTTTATTTAATTTTATTTGAGAACATACTGTACAGTGGGGTTACAATTACATGGGCAGGATAATGCATACATTTCTTACCAAGCATTGCAGCCTCCTCCTTTGTTTTACCCTTCACCTCCCTTCCCAGCCTGCCCCCTCCCCCATTCTTTTATTAATCTTATGTGCTACCAAGGAATTGAACCTAGGGCCTCATGCATGCTAAGCAAGTACTTTACCACTGAGCCACATGTCCTGCCCCTAGGAAAAACTTTTTGTTTTGGAGGGGTCGTCTTCGTGGGGCTTGAACTCTGGGCCTGGGTGCTGTCCCTTAGATTTTCAGCTCAAGGCAAGTGCTCTACCACTTGTGCCACAGTGCCACTTTGGGTTTCTGGTGGTTAATTGGAGATAGGAGCCTCACAGACTTTCCTGCCCAGGCTGGCTTTCAACCATGATCATCAGATCTCAGCCTCCTGAGTAGCTAGGATTACAGGCATGAGGCACCAGTGCCCAGCTTGTGGTTATTTTTTTTCAGTTATTAAGGTGTTATACAAAGGGGTTACTATTTCATAAGTCAGGCAATGAATACATTTCACTCCTTTCTTTGCTTTTCCTCAGTTTCTCCCTCCCAGCCTGCCTGCAAGTTACACAGTTCATTTTCCACAGTCTATACTGACTTTTGCTATAGTTATTTTTGAGATAGGATCATGATTTTTGCTAGCCTAGACCACTTTTTTTTTTATATATACTGGTGCTTGAACTCAGGGCCTGTAACTCTGCTTTTTCTGCTTAAGGATGGAGCTCTATTGTTAAGATAATGGGACATAAGAAACGCTTGCATTTCCTGCCTCAGCTGGCTTCCAACCTCTATCCTTAGATTTCAGTCTCCGGAGTAGCTGGAATTACAGATGAAACCCAAAACCCTGGATCCTGAGATTTCTTCAAGAAGGGCTCAGTGATGGGGGAGAAAGACAGAGATATTGATCAAGATGCGCTGTAGACCTGTGGAAATGTCACAAGGAAACTTGCAGTGATGTAGGTGCTAATTTGAAAAGTCATTGGTTGAGAGGAGCAGGGGCGGGGCTTAAACCTGGGGGTAGGGCTTGATTCCCAGGGCCCTGCATCTTTGTGCTCCAGTGGGCTAGAAGACTGGATCAAGACCCTAGGAAAACATCTGCCACTTGATAGACTAGTGCCCCTCTGGAATGGCAGCTCAAGTCCACTTCAGCCCAGCCCAGCACTTGTGGCTAAGCCCAGACTATGGCCTAGCCTGCTGGCACAGCTGGTGGCCCCCAAAACGCTGAAGAGGGACTGCCAGAGCCCTCCATATGTAAAGAAGATGCGAGCTGGTGTTGGACTGTGATCTGCCTTTGTTTGCACTCCCCTAGCTCTGGGTTCCTGCTCATGTGGCTTCCTGGTGCTAAATGCTGAGGAGAGAGCCAGGCAGGTGCTGATGGCTCATGCCTGCCCATAATCCTAGCTACTCAGGAGGCTGAGATCTGAGGGTTTCCAGGAGACTCCTATCTCCAAGTAACCCCCAGAGAGTCAAAGTGGAGCTGGGGCTGGGGATACATGAAACAGCACATCTCCTGGAAAATTGAATTGGCTCAAAGTGGTAGAGTGCTAGCCTTGTTTAAAAAGACCTCAGGGACAGTGGCCTGGCCCTGGGTTCAAGACCCAGGACTGACAAAAACAAACAAACCCAGGGATTGCAGATTTGCAATCCCTGACCATGGCTGTGTTTGGAACATAGGAGCCTTTGCCCCTCCACCCCAGGCACAGGGAGGGCCTGTCCCAAAGTGGCTTCCCTCCAGGGCCTTGTCTGCCTCCCACTTCAGGGTCTGCTGCTCTTGAGGGCCCAGGTCACTTTTGGAGCTCTTGTGACAGATTCTTTTATTCTCTTTTCTTGGGGGTCAAGTCTTGGGGCTTGAACTCAGGGGCTGAGTGCTGTCCTTGAGCTTGTTTGCTCAAAGCTTGTGTTTTACCACTTGAGCCACAGCTCTACTTATGGCTTTCTGCTGGTTGATTGAAGATAAGAAGAGCCCATAGCTCTGTTTCCCCCTCACTGTGAGATCCTTCTGGGTCATGTTACCCTCTGCCTGCCCTCCCCCCAATGGATTCTGGGAGAAGCACTACCCCATGTGATGGGGTCTCTTAGCTGGGGCTCCTGTCACAAGGTCAGAGGTTGGCTCAGCACTGAACACATTAGCTTCTCATGGCTCCTCACTCTGCGGCATCCAAGGTCAACACAGCTGCCAGTGGAACATCCTTGAACCAAGCCCTCTTCCCCTCAGCCATGGCTTTAGCAAGGTTTTGTTTCTCTTTCTTTCTTTCTTTCTTTCTTTCTTTCTTTCTTTCTTTCTTTCTTTCTTTCTTCCTTCCTTCCTTCCTTCCTTCCTTCCTTCCTTCCTTCCTTCCTTCCTTCCTTTCTTCCTTCCTTCCTTTCTTCCTTCCTTCCTTCCTTCCTTTCTTTCTTTCTTTCTTTCTTTCTTTCTTTCTTTCTTTCTTTCTTTCTTTCTTTCTTTCTTTCTTTCTTTCTTTCTTTCTTACTTTCTTTCTTTCTTCCTTTCTTCCTTCCATCCTTCCTTCCTTCCTTCCTTCCTTCCTTCCTTCTTTCCTTTCTTACTCTCTTTCCGATAGGGTTTCACCCTTCTGCTTGATTGAGATCTTCCAAACCTACACTTCTCACACAGCTGTGATTACAGATACTAGCCACCATGCCTGAACTGTGTGTCTCTTCTTCTAAGGCCACTGACACCACCATTGCAGCCCCACCCTCTCCTTCCTCTTATCAGCTCCCTTCATGCAACTCAGTCCTTCTGTTCTACCTTCTTTTCTTCTCTCCCTTTTGCTCCCCCTTTACACTCTTCCCTGCGACGGACCAGCTCGGCTGGAGCACTGGGACCGACGGGACAGGGATCTCGGGATAGGTGGGCAAAGGAGTCGGCGAAGTGACAAACAGACACAGACTCAAAAGAGTTGCATCTGAGTGTATCTTTATTGAGGACAATTAACAATTTTATACAGTGAGTGAATGTGACATAGATTTTTTGTTTATTTAAGCACGTAATCAATTTTTTAAAGGCAAAGCATTGATAAATTACATGAAATTTAATGACTGTCCCACCAAGTGTTTAAGCTAAGTGGTGCGAAACAAGTCTAACATATTGTTTAATAGAATACGTCATCTATTCAGCCTTTTTTATGTTTAATAATTAACAAACCTAAGACAGGACTGTACTTACATTGTACTGTTTTTAATTTTATCCAACTAATTTTATCTTTATAATCTCCTGTATAAGGAAATGGTTTTTGGTTGGTTTAGGAAATATGTCACTAACTTTATATTTTGTGTGAAAACACCATCTATTCCCTATAATGTAAGTTGGACTAAACTTAATCATAACTGTTGGGAGAATCTTTCTTTTTCTTTTATAATCAGAGGTCCCTTCTTTTTAGAACTCTCTAAACTACTGGGATAACTCTTTCTAACTTAGTTTAGTTCATTGATTTTGTCTGTTGGACATATCTAAAAATTTTAAGTCTCTATATTTACTATTCGTGAGCTGCAAAACCGCTTGGAAGTTGTAGTAGTATCTGGAGGCAACGTCACATCAGATGATAGATTGATTGGGGGATTGTCCACATTTAATCTTTGGCCTTAGTCTTTATTACTTAGAGAAGCCATCTCTATTGGACTGGAAAAATACAACATGCTCTGTTCGTGGATCAATAGAAAAATAGCCAAAACGAGAATAAAGGCAACAAATGAATAGCCAAGAAGAATATAGTAAAAATAAAGGTAGAGGCTATGAAGGTGCAGCCAAGTGTATGGAAAGCCTTAAACCAACACCCCCTTCCTGGGGGCATGCTTCCTTGAAGCTCTTTGTCCAACACAATCTCTCACGCAGACTCCGCAGAAGGTGGCGTGGCACCCACTGGTCACAGAAAGATGTCCACTCAGCTGGAAATACCAGGAACCACTGGAAATGAAGAAACTTAAGTGTTTGACCTTGTTTCTCTGGCCAGAGACTATTCATTGAACTTGCAGTCCCTTATTCTGTTGTCCATGTCAAATTAGAAGCCATCTATCCACCACAGGCAGCTTTATGGAAGTGCTCTGCCCACCTGCGCCGGCCTCTCTTTGCTGAACCCAGCTAAGGACTCCTTGCAGACACATCTTCATGGCTGCTTTGCCTGCTGTGATCTCTGCTCCTTTCCAAACGCTTGCTTTGACAGCTTCGTCTCCATTGTGCCTCTCGGACTGGGTTCCCATGGTGGTTGGATACTGAGCTACTTGTTAGAGCAGGAAACAAAAGTTGTTGTATACAATGGCAGGCCTGAATTGGCCTGGAGGCAGGACAAACGCTCTCCCAGGTGGGACTTGTCAGGGTACAGGGCAGGCATCCTGCCATTGGGCCCTGGGTCACTGTGGTGAGCAGCAGTCACACTGGAACTTCTCTTTCTCAGAGAACAATGGGTTAAGTCTGACCAGATTGTCTTTTTTAGGGAATCCAGTTCTCCACCAACTCCTGGGGGATGCCTGGGGCTTGAGTCTATGCCAGGCTCCACTCCTGTGCAGAACCTTTTATTCCAAAAGTTTCAACCAAGTGTATGTGGCATGGCACTTCCCTTCTTTTCCTCCCTTTTCCTCTCCTATAACCCTTTTTTCTCCCCTTCCCTTTTCTTCTTTCTTCCCCTGCTTTCCTCCCCCTGTCTCTTTTTCTTTCTTCTTCCCTCTCCTCCTCTCCTTTCTTGCCCCTCCTCTCCATTCTCCTTCCCTTCCCCTCCCTCCCCTCACCTCTCCTTCCCTCCTGGGACAGGCTTCACAGAGTTCTCTGGCTGCCTCTGGCCTCCAAGGCCAGACCATTGTGATCAGCATGATGCATTTGCCCCTGTCCCACAGAGCTGCAGCTTCCCTTCCCTTCCCTTCTCTTCCCTCCCCCCTCCTCCCCTCCCCCCCTCCTCCCCTCCCCCCTCCCCTCCGCTCCCCTTCCTTCTCCCTCTTCCTTTTACAACTTCTTGTCAGTCCTAGAGCTTGAACTAAGGGCCTGGGTACTGTCTCTTAGCTTTTTCACTGGTATTCTATTGGTATTCTACCACTTGAGTCACATCCTTTACTTCCATTTTTTTTGTTGTTGGTTTATTGGAGATAAGAGTCTCATGGACTTTCCTGCCTTGGCTGGCTTCAGACTTTGATCCTCGGATCTTAGCCTCCTGAGTTGCAACTAGTATGTCAGGCATGAGCCACTAGTGCCTGGCTCTTCTTTTTATTCTCTTTGTGTTTAACTGGTTCTCTCTCTCTCCCTCTCTCTCTCTCTCTCTCTCTCTCTCTCTCTCTCTCTCTCTCTCTCTCTCTCTCTCTCTCTCTCTCTCTCTCTCTCTCTCTCTCTCTCTCTCACTGAGTCACATGATCCCATGATCCATAATTATATAAAAGGTTCTAGAATTTTCAGGAGGCAAACTCCTCCCTTGCTTGTGAACCTGAGAAGGTCAAGTTGAAATTTTAATTACTGAGGGAACTCAAAGAGAGCATCATTGCTCCCATAGATTAACCCCAAACTTGAGCGGTGCAACCCCAATGTACTTGTGTGGGCCAGGATCCTAGAGGTGCTTACTCACGTATTTCTGCCACCTGCTTCAGGCCCCAAGGGGCTGGAACTGGCTGGTGGTGGAGGTGGAGGCATGTGGAACCTCTGGAGCCATCTGCCATGCTGTGCTGGCTCAGGTCATATGCAGGGTGTGTGTGTGTGTGTGTGTGTGTGTGTGTGTGTGTGTGTGTGTGTGTGTGTGTGTGTGTGTGTGTGTGTGTGTGTGTGTGTGTGTGTGTTTGTGTGTGTGTTTCTTTCCACACGTGGTCTTCAAAGCAGCACAGGACTACAGTATGCATGTTCTGAGGAGAATTAGAGTTAGCAGTGGATCACAGCATGGCTTTGCCCTGCACAGAACTGGTGCTGCAGCTAGCCTAGGATCAAAAGGATGGGACATAGCTGGGTATGGGTGGCTCACACCTGTAATCCTCAGAAGGCTGAGATCTAAAGATCTCTGTTCAAAGCCAGACTGGACAAGAAAGTCCCATTGTATCTTATCTCCAATAAACCACCAGAAAAGTGTAAGTGGAGCTGGTGGCTCAAAATGGCTGAGTGCTACCCTTGAGTAAGAGGTCAGGGACAGTGCCCAGGCCCTGAGTTCAAGCCACATGACCAACGAGAGAGAGAGAGAGAGAGAGAGAGAGAGAGAGAGAGAGAGAGAGAGAGAGAGAGAGAGAGAGACAGAGACAGAGACAGAGACAGAGACAGAGACAGAGACAGAGACAGACAGAGACAGAGACAGAGACAGAGACAGAGACAGAGACAGAGATACAGAGACAGAGACAGAGACAGAGGCAGAGACAGAGACAGAGACAGAGACAGAGACAGAGACAGAGACAGAGATAGAGAAGAGGAGGGGCCTTGTCTCACTACATGTTGATGGGAGAGGAACATCAAAGGATTTATAGCCCTCACAGGCCATTTTGTGTTCCTCAAGTCTTAGGTGCCTGGTGCAGGAAACAGAGTAGACATTCCTTGTCTTGGGGTGAAGGAGTACACGGGGCCTCTGCCTCTTGTGCAGGCCCATCTCTTCAGTGGAAAAGGATCCATCTATGTGTGGCCTGGTGGGTTGCCTGTGGGCCTGGGGTGGTCCAAGTGTTACAATGCCAGCCTTGAGCAAGAAAGCCAAGCAGCTGAGTGGGTCCCTGAGTTCAAGCTTCTGGAACCAGTGTGTGTGCATGTACCAATCACACACACACACACACACACACACACACACACACACACACACACACACACACACACACACACACACCAATAATAAAAGCACAGGTCTTTGGCTATAAGCTGTCCCTCAAATACAAACAGCAAGTAGCTCTAGGAAACCTCCATCCAGCCCTGCCTACCTGGTGTCTGAAGATACACCTTGACCTCAGTGTTCAGAGCCACTGGCTAGTGTGACAAGGCAGAGGCAGGGGCTCCACAGGCTCTTTCCCCCAATTTATCTGTTGACATTGAATCCAAAATGGTGACATTAGGGAGTGAGCCACTGGGAGGAGCCTTAAGGAATGGCGTGGGCCTCTGTTCCAGGGGCCCACAAGCTCTCATTTGCCTCTGCCCCCATGACCTGGCTCAGCCAGAGCCATCCTCCTGGGGAGCAGAGAAGGCCCTCTCCCTGCTGGAGCAGTTGTGTTTGTTGTTTAGATGAGATCTATGTCATCTTCCTTGGTGATGCAAGGGATGGATCTGTAGGTGAGTAGACAGTCCTTGATTTATGATGGCTGAACTTTCAATGGCACTATCCCACCATGGGACAAAGACAAGAGCAGTTCACTTTCACCAGGTCTTGCTTGGTCCCCTAGCTAGTGATGTCCAGGACATTGCATGGTGACAGTGAGCTTACACATCCCCAGGGAAATCAGTGGACCCTCTGTGGTGTGCTGTGTTGCTAAGCAACAATGCCTGGGAGGAGGTGGATGAAAGGCATCTTTGACTTACAGTCTGTCAAAATGTTTGACAGGAGACTTGGGATGTAACCCTATGGGAAGTCCGGGTGTAGGCTGTGCATGGAGCATCTGTATATAGTAAGAGTTATCATCAGCAATTTGTTCCTGAGTTATGCAAATCTAGTCTGCTATCGGTCAGTTGGAGACCTGGGAAAGGCAGAGGGTGAATTCCAGCCTGAGTTCAGATTCTCTGAGACTTGGAAGAGCCAGAGGTGCCAGTCCCAGTCCATGGGGAGAAGAGCAAGGTGTCAGCTCCAGCTGGCAGGCTGAGAGAATCAAGCTTCCTCCACCTTTGTGCTCTATTCTTGGGTTGGATGACGTCCACCTGCATAGTCCAACCTGGCTGGACTCTGCCCACCAAGTTAAATGCCGATGCCATCCAGAAACTCGCAGGGAGGCCAGAAACCACATATCTGGGCACCCTGTGGCCCAGTCAAGCTGACACAGAGAATCAACCAATGCATGACACCCTAGGAGAGGGAGACGGTAGGGGATGGTAGTACCTTTCTAGCCTGCCACAGCCAATTCTCATGGGCTTGGTGACTTTAAATAACAGAGATTTTTCTTTGCTCAAACCAGGTGTCAGCAGGCCTTTCTTACTCTGAAGGCTTACCTCTTTCTAGAGGCAGGATCTTACTAGGTTACCCAGTACTTCCTTAGTCACCTGAGTGCTGAGATTGCAGGTGTACAACAACAAACCAGCTCTGTGACTTCTTAATTTGATGCAATCCCAATTGTTAGTCCTTGCTTTTTGGGGGGGAAGGTGTGTGTGTAGGTGGTGGGGCTTGAACACTGGGCCTGAGCGCAGTCCCTGAGCTCTTCAGCTTAAGGCAAGCGTTCTACCAAATGAGCCACAGCACCACTTCTGGTTTTCTGGTGATTAGTTGGAGGTAAGAGGCTCATGGACTTTCCTGCCTGGGCTGGTTTTGAACCATTATCCTCAGATCTCAGCCTCCTGAGTAGTTAGGATTACAGGTGTGAGCCACCGGGTACCCAGCTAGTTCTTGCTTTTATTTCCTGAGCTATTAGAGTCCTTAGGAAATTATTACCTGTGCCTACATCTGCCCCCTCCTCTCTGTTTGTGTTTGAGCTCAGAGCTCCATACTTACTAAGCTGGCATAATACTGCTGAGCTACACCTCCATCCTTATTTTTTGCTTATTGTTTATAGGGCAGGCTTTCCATTCCCCATGTCCTGGCTGCTTTAGGTGCTCTGTTGTTGTTGGAACCACAGGAACAGGCTGCCCCATTCCACTTCCCTCTGTACAGATGGAGTTTTGAGGGCATTTATTTATTTATTTATACCTTGGCTGGCCTGGAACCATGATCCTCCCAATCTCAGCCTCTCATGTAGCTTTAGATGACAGGCATATGCCACTGTACCCTGCTATGGGTTAAGGTAGGATATCTTGAACTTTTCTGTGTAGTCCTCCTGTTCTTAGCCTCCAAGTAGCCAGGATTCCAGGCAGAAGTCACCACACCTACCTGGTGGTCTTGAAGTGTTTCCTCTAATATTTTCAAAGCTTCAGGTCAGACCAATTTTTGAGGAAGAGACGGGAAGAGACTGAATTCCCAGACTGAGAATTGGGTCCTGGTCAAGGTAAATAAAAAGCAGTGCCAGGTGCCAGCAAGTCCTGAAGGGAAAGCATTGGTCTGTATTTTAAGTGTGGCATGGGTCTGTTCAGCTGCAGACAGTTATGAGCGGACAGCAACCCCACAGCCACTTTTGGAGAGGAACAATGGCTGTGGTCATCTTTCCAAAGTGTGGATTTGGATGAGCACCTGGCAGCTGGCCTTGAACCCAGCCAGTGTCTTTGTGTCTGCTCTGGGTGCTGAAGCAGTGTTCTTGAACTGCAGGACTATATGGGTGCATCAGGGAAGGGTTGGGAGGGTAAGAAGAGGGTGGAAACAGGAGAGCATGTGTGACAGACTTTTTTTTTTGCTTTGCTGGTTTGAACTCAGGATGTCTTGCTTGTTAGGCAGGTGCTCTGCCACTTGAGCCATGCTTCAAGCCCTTTTTTATTTGAGATTCTTTCTCAGATAGGGTCTCATGCTTTTTCCTGGGGAGCATTAGTACCCTTTTCCTCAATGGTAACTGGGATTAAAGGCATGTGCTACCAAGCTTGGCCCAGGAATTCCAACCCCCCCCCCTCCACACTTCTAATAGCAGATAACCACCTAGTTGTCCGGGACTGGGAGAAGTGTCTCATGATGAGTTCTCACCGTTCCTTCCAACGTGCCCTTGGCTTGATGGGAAGAGGTGGTCAAGAGGGGCTTTGACGTGGACCTTCTTTCTCCACTGCCCCTGTTCCGGTGGTCCTGGTTCTGCTTGTCACTGCCTCACTTTCTCCTCCCAGGTCGAGTGCGTGGTGGGAGTCCAGGCTCCGGACTTCTGCCTCTGGAACCCCAGCAAAATCCCCCTCTCCTTCCTCTCCCCTGCCTGGCCTCCCTGGCCTAGCCTCCCCGCTGGGCCTCCCAAACAGCCTCACTCCAACCTGGGCCCAGCCAGACTGGAGGTGCCTCGCTCCCCCCACATCCAGACCTTTGCTCCACCAAAAGGAGGCAGCCAGGAGGAGGTGCTGCATCCTGCGGAATTGGCAGGATTCTTGGTGATTGCATCCATGACTCTGGGGCAGGGCTGGGCCTCTCAGCTTCATTGTCAGTCACCCTTACAAGCCCCGCCCTAGGGGAGGGGCAGGCGGTGGGCAGACAGACAGGGCTGGGGCCAATCAGAGACCATTGCTAGGAAACCAGTGACCTATGCAAATTACAGCGGGGGGTGGTGGTTCCCAACTGGCCTGCCTCAGAGCTCAGCTTTCCAGGGACACAAGTCCTCTTCCTCTCTCTTCCTCCCTCTCTCCTCTCCCTCTCCCTCTCTCCCTCTCACTCTCTCTCTTCCTCTTCTCCCTCCCTCTTTCTGTCCCTCCCTCCCTTAATTCCTCTCTCTTCCTCTCTTTTTTCCCTTTGTCCATCCCCCATCCTCCTCTCCCTCCATCTCCCTTTCTCTCCCTCCCTCCCTCTCCTTCCCTCCCTCCCTTTTTCTCCCTCCCTCTCTCTCTCCCTCCCTATCTCCCTCCCTCCCCCTCTTCTTTCCTCTCTCCCCCTCTTCTTCCTTCCTCTCTCCCTCTCTTTTTCCCCTTCTCTCTTCTTTCTCCCTCCCTCCCTCTTTCCCTCTCTCTTCTCTACCTCTCCTCTATCTCCCTCTCCCTCTCTCTGTTTCTCTTTTATCTCCCTCCCTCTTGACTTTCTCACTCCCTCTTTTTCCCTCTCCCTCCTCTGCCTCTCTCCCCTGTCTCCCTCTCCCTCTCTGTCTTTTCCTCTCTTCCTCTCCTCTCCCTTTCCCTTCCTCCTCCTATCTCCTCCTTCCTTCCACATCTCCAACTTTCTCCCCCCTCCTCTCTCTCGCTCTCCCTCCCCTTCCCTGTAGATACATCTGACATGAAGTTGCATGTGCATAGGGGGAAGGGATGTGTGCCAGCACGAGTTTATGCAAGAAGGCAACAAGGCAGACTTTTATGACTCAAACCCCACTGGGGTTGAACTCGCCTTCATCCATCTTATGTGGTGAGCTGGCTCAGTCCAGCTTGTCCAGAACTTTTGCCAGGGCTGCGTGCCAACCTTCTGAGAGCCAGATGCCAGCAGCCATTAGCCATGAGCCACCAGTCTGTGTGTACCTGTTCAGCCTGTCCCCTGGGCTCGGCGGCCCTGCCTCCTGAACCAAGGATGCCTGCTCTGTTCTTGCAATTGCAACATCTTCCATTAATAAAACCAGGATGGAGGTTAATTGCCTACATCATTCATGAACAGCTCCATAAAATATTTATGAGGCGCATACAGGGGGAGGAATGGGCGTTGCTTGCTTGGTTTGGGGCTACAGCTAACATCTGGCGACGGAGTCCCGCAGGAGAGGAAGTGTCTTAAGAATTGCTGATGCTCAGTCTGGAGCTGGCAGCTCACTTCTGGAATTCCAGCTACTTTGGAGGCTGAGATCTGAGGATCATGGCCTGAAGCCAGCTGGAGCACCAAAGTGAGTCTCTTCTCTTCAATCAACCACCAAAAAGTCAAAAGTGGTAGAGGACCAGCAAAAAAGAAAAAAGAAAAGAAAAAAAAAGTTCAGAGACAGCACTCAGGCCCTGAGTTCAAGCCCCAAGATTGGCACATAAAAGGACTTTCTGATGTTGAGCATTTGGAACTCCTCTTTGGGTGCTGTCCTAAAGTATTTAGGAGTCTGAGTTGGTCCCTTGCTGCTAGACATGTTGCTAGTGACATCAGGAGCATTTGAGTTTAGCTACTGCATTCCAGGATGAAATGCAGGGGAAGGGGCACTGAGTCTAGAAGAACGGACATACACCATCCATGCAGCTCACCAGCCTGGCTAATTCCACACCCAGTGTCAGACATGGGTACACCCTGCACAAGCTCTTTCTTTTGAGAAGGGGTCTTCCTATGATGTCTAGGCTAGGCCATAGAATTCTTGAGTTTAAATATTACTATACCTTGGTCTCCTGAGTTGCTGATACTACAGGCATGTACTACCACTCTTGATATTATGCAATCTCATTGAACAAAACAAAAAATCTTTGAAGCCAAGTGCCAGTTGCTCACGCCTGTAATCAAAGCTACTCTAGGAGGCTGAGATCTGAGGATCATGTTTGGAAGCCAGCGTGAGCAGGAAAGTCCTTGCAAGTCTTATCTCTAATAAGCCATTCAGAAAAAGCCAGAAGTGGTGCTGTGGCTCAAGTGGTAGAGTGTTAGCCTTGAGCATAGAGAGGCTCATGGACAGAACCCAGGTCCAGAGTTCCAGCCCCAGGACTGGTAAAGACAAACAAACAAAAAAAAAAAAACAACAAACCTTTTGGTCCCAACTGGGGTATAGAAACTGAATTGAAATGTTCAGTTAGTCCAAGCTGGCTTGATTTGTTTTTATTTATTTTTTAGTCAGTTGTGGGGCTTGAACTTGGGGCCTGGTGCTGTGCCTGAGCTTTTGTGCTCAAGGCTATCACTTTACAACTTTAAGACACATTCTACTTGCAAACACTTAGATCTCTTTTTTATCTTTTTTTTTGTGGTGCTGGAAATTGAACCCAGAACTCCAAACATGCTAGCCATGTGCTCTCCTACTGAGCTACATTACCAGCCCCCAGGCTGGCTTTAAATCCCTCCGCCACCTCTGGGTTCCTGGGATTATAGGCATGCACCACCATGCCTTGCTTCATATTTTGGGAAACCACCAAACAAACCCAAATCAAGAGACCTTCTTCTAAACAACTGACTTGTCCTGCCTAGGAATATCTGGGGAGCTGGATGTGGGCACGTCTAAAATTCTAACACTTGGGAGGTTGAGGCAGGAGGATCATGAGTTTGAGGTCTGCCTGGGCTACATTACAAAACATCCTCTCAAAATACAAAATGAAAATGAGAACAAGGTATGCATTTTTAAAAGACTTTTGCTTGGGTCTTTAAAGAAATGTAACAGATTAGAACTTACAGGTACAGCAGAAACTTCCTGGATAAAGTCCCAGGGGCACAACAGAGAGGAGAGAGACTTGATAAGTGGGACTACATCAAAATAAAAAAGTTTCTGCACATAGTTATTCACCTAGAAAGACAGCTAGTAGACTGAGAGAAGATCTTTACCAGAAATACATCAAACAAAGGCTTAATAGCCAAAAAAATACAAGGAGCTCAAGAAACCAATATCTGTTAAACCTAATATACCAATCACTAAATGGGCATGGAAGCAAAAAAGGGAATTTCAGAAGAGGTAAGAATAGCAAAGAAATACAGTAAGAAATGCTCATCATCCCTGTCCATAGATAAAATGCTCATCATCTCCCGCCATAAAGGAAATGCAAATCAAAACAACCCTAAGGGCTGGGAAGGTGGATCAGTGGCAGAGTACTTGCCTGGCATACATGAGGCCCTGTGTTCGATTCCTCAGCACCACATAAGCAGAAAAAGCCAGATGGGGCGCTGTGGCTTGAACTGAAGAGCTGAGGTACAGTGCTCAGGCCCAGAGTTCAAGCCCATGATTGGCCAAAAAGCAAACAAAAAAAACCCAAGATACCATCCCACCCCTGGTTATACTGGCAAGTCTTCTGAATTTGGACAACAAATAATGCTGGGGCAGGGGTGGGGGGAGTGTGGGAAAAAAGGAACCTTATAGTACTTCTGGTGGGAATGTAAATTAATACAACCACTCTGGAAAGCAATCTGGAGGTTCCTCAAAAAACTAAATGTAGACCTTCCCTATGACCCAGCCATACCCAGCATCTACCCTGAACATCATGATTAGGACACCTACACATCTATGTTTATTGCCACACTATTCACAATAGCTAAGATATGGGAACAGCCCAGATGCTCCACAATAGATGAATGGATCAAAAAAAATGTGGTGCTGGGTGCCGGTGGATCATGCCTGTAATCCTAGTTATGCAGGAGGCTGAAATCTGAGGATCACAGTTCAAAGCCAGCCCAGGCAGTAAAGTCCATGAGACTCTTATCTCAAATAAACCACCAGAAACCTGGAAGTAGCTCAAGTGGTAAGAGTGCTAGCCTTGAGCTGAAGAGCATCTAGGCCCAGAGTTCAAGCCCTATGACCACCAACACCACAACCACCACCAACAACAAGGAAAGTGGTACTTGTGCACAATGGAATTTTACATAACCATTAGAAAGAAGAAAATAATATCATTTGCAGGGAAATGGATGGAACTAGAACAAATTATGTTAAGTGAGGTAAGCCAAGATTACAGAGACAAATAGCGCATATTCTCCCTGATCGGTGGATTAGATCTGAAACACACTGGTATATGACAAATTATACAGAATTCTAGATACTCACATACAGTGAGACCAAAAGAGGATCGCCTTAGGAGAGAATCACCAAGGTGTATTACCCAAGCACCTCTTTTTATTTATATAATACACATACGGAAATGAACTCCAAAGATATGGAAATAACTAACTTTTTTCTTATTTTTATATATATATGATGACTCTATGTTCTTTACCTTATAGATAGTGTATTCACATGAACATCTGTGGAAGGGGAGGGGAGAGCATAGAATCTGAGGGAAAAGGGTGAAA
Organism: Dipodomys merriami; assembly: GCF_024711535.1. NCBI lineage: Eukaryota > Metazoa > Chordata > Mammalia > Rodentia > Heteromyidae > Dipodomys > Dipodomys merriami. The sequence continues at coordinate 106,246 of NW_027202835.1, read as the reverse complement.
AAGTGCAGCAGTGGAGTGTACTTAAAATGGAAGAAAGCAAACTATGCAACTCGTGGGTGCAGATAGAAGGGAGGGAATGGGAGAGGATGAGGGAAACAGATGATACTCTGTGAAAGAAAATGCACTTATTACCTGGCCTATGTAAATGTAATCCCACTGTATATCACCTCTAAATTAACGAAGTTAATAAAAAATGTAACCAGTTGCAAATATTAAAAAGTGGCAAAAGCAAGGCACGGATGGTTCATTCCTGTCTTCTTTGCTACTCAGGATGCCGAGATCTGAGGATCACGGTTCAAAGCCAGCCTGGGCAGGAACGTCTGTGAGACTCTTCTCCAATTAACCACTCACAGAATCTGAAAGTGGAGCTGTGGCCTGTGTAGTAGAGCACTAGTCTTGAACGCAAAAGCTCAGGAAGAGCACCCATACCCTGAGTTCAAGGCTCAAACACACACACACACACACACACACACACACACACACACACACACACACACACACACACACACACACACACCAAAAACATGGCAAGAAGTGTTTCATTGGATTTTTTTGGCAACTACCCTGCTTTGACCATTTCATGGTCTCTTCAGGCTCCTGCTGTTCACCTCTGTGGACACTAGGTGGCAGTGCTCCCCCATAATAACCCAATGGCACCAAAGTTTAGGGGCTTTCCTGAAGTCTCTCCAGATCCCCCGCTCATCCTTACATCACCTAGATTGAGCAAGAATCCTGTCAAGATGGCTTAGCAAGAATCTCATTCTCAAAACATGATTCACTTTAATATCTTCTTGAAGAAGATTTTTGAAGCTCTGTGCTAGGAGGAGCAAAGACCAAATATATTTCCATCTACCTCCCGTCAATTCATCCATTATCCATATATCTACCAATCCGTCCCTCATCCATCTCTCCACCATCTGTCCATCTGCCCATCCATTCATCATTAATCCAATCCCATTTACTCATCAGTCATCCATAATCCATTCACCCAACCACTATGTACACATCAACCATCAACCCACCCATAATCTATCCATCTATCATCCATGCTCATCCATCCACAATCCACCCATCCATCCATTCACCCACTCATCATTTCATCTATCATCCATCTTTCTACCCTCCATCCCTTATCCCCTTCTTTACCATCTGTTCATCCATCCATTCTTTCTCCATCTGTCCACAATCCATCCATCCAACGATCCAAACTTGGAGCATTTCTTTTTCTCAGAAAAGTGCTATATGAATTTGTTTTTTAGGTATAATATGTTAAAGATTCATGTCATTGAGGAGAGAGCATGTTGAACACTTCACATCCTCCCTGGGAGATAACTGGTATCTCTCTAGGAACTGGTGGGGTGAAGTCTGGGGATGGTGGCGGGAAGCACTGGCACACCAGCATCAGTTTTCATTAAGTTTTTTTTTTTGTCAGTTGTGGGGCTTGAACTCTGGGCCTGGGGACTGTCCCTCAGCTATTCAGCTCAAGGTGAGCACTCTACCACTTGAGCCACAGCACCACTTCTGGTTTCCTTGTGGTTCATTGGAGTTAAGAGCTCATGGACTTTCCTGCCCGGGCTGGCTTTGAAACATGATCCTCAGATCTCAGCTTCCTGTTTCGCTAGAATGAAAAGCTTGAACCACCCGTGCCCAGCTGCTATAGATACTTTTTCAGAAAGTCCTTGCAATTTTGCCCAGTGTCAGCCTCCGACTAAGATCCTTCTACCTATGTCTTCTCTGTAAACAGGATGACAGGTGTGCCCTGATGTGCTCAGCCCCTTTCCCATTTTGCAGATGGGTTTCAGGAAGAAATCTACACTCACTGCAGTCATGTCCTTGGCATGACCTTAACTAAGCTCTGCTTATCTTGCACCTCTGAAATTAGGTTCACCATCCAGCCTTCTCTTCCCAGAGAGGTCGTTCTGTGAGGCTAGGTGAACTCTTAGGGGTTTGTTCATCCATGAGGACTGCTGAGCTCCAGGTCACAGCACTGATCTCTAGGTGCATAGGTCCTTGCTGGAGTTGGAGTAACGCCATCTTGTAGCAATCCGTTACTTAGCTGTTGGACCAGGTGAACTGCAGCACACAAGACCTCCTTCCCTTGGCTGGATCCTGGGTGACAGCAAGCAGGGTGCAAGCTGGCCATCCCATATTTCACCTGCAGCTACTCTGCGGACTTGACACTAGGTGGTGCTCTGACCTAGATTTCTGTTAAAGACAGAGTCACAGGAGAATTTCGGGGTGGTGGTATATGGCTGTCTCTCTTCCAGGGTCCTGGTAATGACTCTTTGGATGGCAAAAGCCAGGGGCTCATAGCTGTCTCCTGCTCTGTAAGTAACCCCTACTAAGACGTCCAGTCTGCCCCTTTCTAGCCAGCTCACAGGCCCCCAGCTCTGTGCAGAGCTTCCCAGGAAGTTCACACCACAGTCTGCCCTTCCACTGGCAATGCATGCAGGGCCTCAGGCTTAACTGGATGGCCTTCCACATGGCTCTGTCCCGGGGCATCCTGGAGATTTACTGAAGGTCACAGACACCTGCCCAAGCTCAGGGCTACTCTCTGGCTTGCCAGGCTCCCTGCGAGAGAGGCTGGCTGCCTCAGACCAGGCAGGCCCCAGGTTGTGGCCATGGCAGGGGGAAGGAACCTGCCACAGGGCAGAGGCCTGTGCTTCCTTCTTCACTGATGCCCCCAGCACCTGGGTTGGCCATTGCCTCAGGACCAGCCCCATTTCCTCTGAGTGTTGTCCTGTCCCCTTTCTTCACCTTTTGGTGGCACAAAACGATTCTTCCCATCACCAGCATCACCATTGAGGGACATGTGAACTAAGTCCAGTCAATCACAGCACTCAAGCCCCTCTCAAGAGTGATTGGGGTGATGAACATTGATGCAAAACTTCTCAACAAAATTTTGGTCAATCTACTGCAACAATTCATCCAAAAAATCATAAACCACAATCAAACAGGATTCATTTCAGGGATGCAAAGCTGGTTCAATATACGCAAATCCATTAATATTATTCATCACATCAACAGGAGCAAGGATAAGAACCACATGGTTATCTCAATAGATGCAGAAAAAGCATTTGACAAGATCCAACACCACATTATGATGAAGGTTTTGGAAAAATTAGGAATCCATGGAACATTCCTCAATAAAATAAAGGCTGTATATGACAAACCTACAGCCATCATTATACTTAATGATGAAAAATTAAAACCATTTCCTCTTAACTCAGGGACAAGAAAAGGATGTCCACTCTCTCCAATTCTCTTCAATCTAGTATTAGAATGCCTAGCTACAGCAATAAGACAAGATGCAGACATGAAGGGGATTCAAATATGGAAAGAAGATATAAAACTCTCCCTCTTTGCAGATGACATGATCTTGTATTTAAAGAATCCCATAGACTCCACTCCCAAATTACTCAAGCTGATTCAAAACGTTGGCAAAGTAGCAGGGTATAAAATTAAACCCCAAAAATCAATGGCTTTTCTGTATGCCAATAATGAGAAAAGTTTGGCTGAAATTAGGAAAGCAACTCCAATTGTAATAGCCCCACAAAAAATAAAATACCTAGGAATTAACTTAACCAAAGAAGTGAAGGACCTCTATCATGAAAACTTTGAAATCTTGGAAAAGGAAATTAAAACAGAACTTAGAAAACGGCAAAACCTCCCACGCTCCTGGATTGGAAAGATTAACATCGTGAAAATGGCAATACTTCCCAAGGCTATCTACAAATAATTTTTATGTGATAGCTATCAAAATTCCAACCTCATTCTTCAAGGAAATAGAAGAGGCAATCCAAAAATTAATATGGAACAATAAAAGATCCCGAATAGCAAAAAAAGCTCCTCAACCGAAAGATCACTGCTGGAGGAATAACAATACCAAATTTCAAACTCTACTATAAAGCCATAGTAATCAAAACAGCTTGTTATTGACGTAAGAACAGACCTCAGGATCAATGGAATAGAATTGAAAACCCAGAAATGAACCTACAGACCTATAGCCATCTAATCTTCTATAAGGGAGCTAAAACAATAGAATGGAAGAAAGACAGCCTCTCCAGTAAATGGTGCTGGCAAAATTGGTTAACTACTTGTAGAAAACTAAAGCTAGATCCTTATATATCACCATGCACCAAAATCAACTCCAAATGGATCAAAGACCTTGAAGTCAAAGTAGACACTCTGAAAACATTACAGGATGGAATAGGAGAAACCCTAGGTCTCCTTGGCTCAGTTCGAAATTTTCTGAATAGAGACCCGGAAACACAACAAATCAAAGAAAGGTTGGAGAAATGGGATTGCATGAAGTTCACAGCTTCTGCATGGCAAAGGACATAGCTAGCAAGATCAATAGAAAGCCCATGGATTGGGAGAAAATCTTCACTAGCCATATAATGGACAAGGGTCTCATATCTAAAATATACTTGGAACTCAAAAAATTAAATCCCCCAACAACAAATCCTCAAAGAAACAACTGCCCAATAAGTAAATGGGCTAAAGACTTAAAGAGAAACTTTTCTGAAGAAGAAAGAAGCATGGTCAATAGACACATGAAGAAATGTTCAAAATCCCTAGCCATAAAAGAAATGCAAATCAAAACAAAATTGAGATGCCACCTCACTCCAGTTAGAATCGCAAAAATCAAGAACTCTAACAACAACAGATGCTGGAGGGGATGTGGACAGAAGGGAACCTTACTTCATTGTTGGTGGGAATGTAAACTTGTTCAACCTCTTTGGAAAGCAGTATGGAGGTTCCTCAAAAGACTTCACATAGATCTCCCCTATGACCCAGCAATCCCACATTTGGGCATTTACCCAAATGTTTACAAACAAGACCACACTAAAGCTACCAGCACAACTATGTTTATTGCAGCATTATTTACCATAGCTAAGATATGGAACCAACCCAGATGACCCTCAGTAGATGAATGGATTAAGAAAATGTGATTCATATACCCAGTGGAATTCTATGCCTCCATCAGAATGAATGACATTGCCCCATTTGTTAGGAAATGGAAAAACATGGAAAAAATTTTATTAAGTGAAGTAAGCCAGGCCCAAAGAAACATAGGTCCCATGGTTTCCCTTATTTGCAATATCTAGTATATGTATGAGTAAAGCGGAAAAGATCAGATAATGTGATGTTAGGAAAATGAACCCTTAGATATGTATTTTAATGTTTTCGTTTCTTTCATGCATGTGTTTCTAACACATTTATAATATTATCTCTTTGTTGCTTTGTATGTCCCTCCTCCACAGTATAACCCCTGCTTTCACTATATTTGATGTCAGTATAACTTGTAGAGGAGATGAGGAAAAACAAGTCGTTTAAGGATACTGGTGGACCTGTTGCAACAATGAGAAATACAAGTTGTCATGTGGAAAATGAGCATTACAATGTTGGTGGGGGGGAGGCGGGGAGGATTGGGTCGGAGGGTGGGGGGAGAGCCTCGGAAGGGATCTGAAGTGTAAACAACGGAGGAGGTTGCAATGCTTGATAAGAAATGTACGCATCATCCTGCCCATGTAATTGTAACCCCTCTGTACAGTGTGTTCACAAAAATAAATAAATAAATAAATAAATAAATAAATAAATAAATAAATAAATAAATAAATAAAAATAAAAAAAGAAGTTACAGTAAAGGAAAAAAAATAGGGATACAGGTGGACCTATTGCAACAATGAGATGCACAAGACCTTATGTTGAAAACGAATTTTACTACTTTTGTGGGGGTTGTGGGGGGTTGTGGGGGGCGGGGAGGATTGCGTGGGGAGGCGGGGGGGGGGGAGGAGGGGAAGGGATGAGAAGAGGAAACAATGTAGGAGGCTACAATGCTTGATAATAAATGTACTCATTATCTTGCCCATGTAATTTTAACTCCTCTGTACAGTATTTTCACAATAAAAAAGTATTTTTTAATGAAAAAAAGAGTGATTGGGGGCTGGGAAGTTGGCTCAGTGGTACAGTACTTGCCTAGCCTGCATGAGGACCTGGGTTCCATTCCTCAGCACCACATAAACAACAAAAAAGAGTGATTGGTGCAGGAGGTGGGTGTGTGCCAATAAAAATGCCTCTGCAGACCCAAGGTGGGCCAATGGGAATACCTCTTGCTTATCCATGGAGGGCCAATGGGCATTTCTCCTGCAGACCCAAGGAGGACCAATGGGAATGTCTCCTACAGACAGACCCAAGGAGGGCCAGTGGAAATGCCTCTGCAGACTCTGAAGCTCTTGCAAAGACAGTCTGGGTTTCCAAACTGGTTGGTCCATGCTTGCCATGAGTATGACCAGAGGCAGTTGGTGTCATGGCTGAGGTTTGAAAGTGGAAACTGAATCCCAAGTGAGGAGAGTGGGTCTGTGGTGTGGATAAATGCTGCTACCATGGAACAGAGTGGGTCAGGTATGGCAGGAGGGCTCCTGAGGCTGAGGTTCACCTCCATCCTGCTCTCTGATCTGGCATCGTCTGCCATGTCCTGGTGCAGCAAGTTTGCCCTTGACCTTGAATGCTAGAGAAAGAAACTTCCATGTCTTGTAAACCAGCCCACCTCAAGTACCCTATCATCATGGTAGCTTGAACCACAGGAGACAGTCCCCACACATCTGTAAGTGCAGTGTAGATAATGTGAACTTAGAGCTGTAAAAAACCGTGGGAGTATCTCTGTCCAGGAGAGACTGGAGGAGAGGCAGGAAGACTGCTTTGTTTTCTGCAAAGCTCAGGCTGGATTTTGAGGGGCCATCACTCCTCTGCAAGGGTTGTCTGTGGAGCCATGGAACCTTCCAGCAGGGCTGGTGACAGTGGCCTTTAGATCCCTCCTCAGTTGAGGTCCTCAGGTGCCTGGGGGATGGGCCCCAGCCACTCGGCTTACTAGGAAATCTCAGCCTGCACTGTTGTCATTCAGGCCTCAAATCCTTATTTATATTGCTGGGAAGGTAATTTATACACTCATGTAAATTCCTTTTTACTGGTGAGTTTTGAGTAACAGGTGTGTAATTATTTCCAGCTCACCTGTCAAGAAAATTCTAAACTGAGGGCTGTTAAGAACTTAATATTCTTCAGGGTTGCCAGGGATGGTATTTTTCCTGGATCAAATTCATCCCCTCTGTTGCTGACATTATTAGGTTACAGATTTTGCTTCAGGGGGCTGGGAAGTTTAGCCGTGTGTGTGTGTGTGTGTGTGAGGAGAATAGCCAAGGCTGGCCCTGGCCCTGTGTGTGTTGCTATTTTTATTTTTGCAGCCTGGTCTCTTCTTTATTGAGTCATGGATGTTCCTTGCAGACCTACTATGAGCACAGCTCCACCAGGATTTCATGACATGCACAATGGAGACAAATTACTTATCCAAGTACAGCAGCTAATGAACCTTAGGGGAGATTAGTTGTGGGCAGGGAGGGGATAGAATGGGTCCTGAGGCTTGAACTCAGGGCCTGGGCACTGTCCCTGCAGCTCCTAGCCTGGCTGACCCTGGCTGATGCCTTCACCTTGGGCTTCAGGGTTCTCAGCCGGTAGTTGAGATGATATGGGCCAGGACAGTTGGCATCCGGCCCTGCCCCGCTTCCCAGCAGCAGTGGGGCATGGGGCGTGGATGCTTGCCAGGGCAGCCCAGGTGGCTTCCAGACACCAGCTCTGCAGTGGGCTGGGCATGTGCCACACCAGCCAGGTGTCACTTGGGGAGGCTGGGCCAGGCCTGAATCCCAGTCCTGAAAAGGCCCAGGGCTGACAGCCTGGCCAGCACCCCCACACCATGGGCAGGCAGTGGAACCTGTAAGAGGCACGGCCTAGAGGCGGAAGTGATGGCATTGGGAAAGTGACCTAGAGACACCGTGCATTTGGGGCATGGCCTAGAGGGAGGAAGTAAGAGCATTGGGGTCTAGAGAAGAAAGTAAGGTCATGGGGGTGTGGCCTAGAGAAGAAAGGCTAATGGGGGCGTGGTCCACAACGAGGAAGTGAGGTCATTGGAGCGTGGCAGGTCAGGGGCTGTTAGGAGCCTGGCCCTGCTCTTCCTCTGCATGTCTCCAGCGAGGTGAAGCAATTTTGCCCCACCTGGTGATCTCCACCACGGTGTTCTACCCCTCCACAACCCAAAGCAACAAGGCCAAGTGAGCAAGAACAAGAAGAAACCCTTCATCATGTAGGCCAATTACCTCAGGTGTTATGTTACAGATGGGAGGCTGAGGAGCACCTGGGATAGCATTGGATCAGGGTGTGTTTTGGGATACACAAACATACATGCAACATGCAAGCACATGAAAACACATGCATCCACACACAAGCATGCACACATGCACATATGAGCATATACACATCTATATACACATGTGCACAGACACAAACACACATACAGTTCATGCACACACACATGTACACACACACATGGAGGCTTATTTCCTCCCGCCCCTACCCCTATTTCCATGTCTCCCTTCAGCTCCTTGTCGGTTGCATTATCAGGAACTGCTTGATAAAGGAACTCTTTTGGGTGATGACAAGAATTGATTTCCAATTCCCTGCAGAATGAATCTATCATCACAGTGGCATAGGCAATTTAGCTCAGATTCCAGGACTGCCTGGGATTATAGCTCACACTGACAGCATCCCTGTCAAGCCCCAGGTGGATTTTGACAGGGAGGGGAAAGAGACATTCTCAGAGGGGTTTGTGTGGGGGTGTGGCCAAAAGGACATGGCTGCTTCAGGATCCCCCTGAGGCCACTGGTAGGAAGTAGTCTCCCAGGCTGCCTTCCATGAGGCTGTGGGAAATTCAGTCTTGCTCAGCTTGATCACTCAAATGTGCAGCTGAGAGAGAAAGGATCAGTTTCCCCTGTTTAGGAAGCCCTCAGATAGTGTCCATGGAGGGTTAAAGGAGGTTTACAGGAGTTTGGGAGGCGGCCTGCATGGGCTGGACCACTGACTATAACAGGCCAGCTGATTGGTTGAGACCACATCTCAAAGATAATTGAAGTGAGGAGAGCTTGAGTGTGGCATGAGGCCCTAAGTACAACCCCAGTATGGCCCTCAAAAACATTTCAGACAAGCCCATTTAAATATATACTGTTTTTGTATTTTTCTGTGTAGTTTGTACTGAGGAATCAAACCCAGGGCTTCATGCGTGCTAGGCAAGCACCCTACCACTAAGTCACATTCCCAGCCAAGTCTCCTTATTTAAATTAAGGCAAATATCTGTACCCCAAAGATAGCTGGAGATGTGCCCAAGCTGTCTTTCACCCCATGGCCACCATGGAAGAATTGACCTTTACATGCCCCTCACCGTGTCCCTTCATTTGGAGTGGAGCTCTTGGGGTTTGGATCTGGGGTGTAAAACACTGTTTTCCAGAGGACAGCTAGACCAAACCAATCAATGGGTGGGTGGGTGGATTGGTAGTGATAGGCTCCCATCTTAGTAGCCAAGGTAGTGTGGCTGTGCCGCCTTATTTACACTGCTTATATAGATGCATGAGGGGAGATCATCACATAAGTAGATACTATGATTGTAGCACCCAACATTCAACAGTTGGTACTTCGTGTAACAACCTCCCTGCTCATGATGCAGGGGGTGAATATCTGCTTTGATCCCTCCCATCCTGCCACCTGTCCCGAGCTCTGGGGGCAGTGAGCAGTGTCAGTGTCTGTCTATGTCTCAGGAAACCCACATTCCTAACGCTACCTCCCTAGTGGCTGGAATTGCAGAATTACAAGATATGTACATATATACATATATATATATATATACATATATACATATGTATGTATATATATATGCATATACATATATGTATATGTACATGTATATATATATATGTGTGTGTGTGTGTGTGTGTGTGTGTGTGTGTGTGTGTGTGTGTGTGTGTAAGTATTTGAGCTGCAGTTTGTGGGAACAGCCAAGACCAGTTACTGGATGATGGAAGAGTTGTGCTGGGGGCAGGGCACCTATGGCACCTTCTTTGTCCTGTGGCCTTAAATTCCCAGGGGCTGAGGCCCCTACTAGGCTGTCACTTGGAGCCACTGCTGGTCTCCTTCCCATAGGGATTCTGCAGAATATTGTGCCCGTGTGTATGTGTGTAGGGATGGCATTCATGCTATGGTCTCCTGCCACTCATTTATGCTCCTCTGGAGCCTCCTTTACCAGTGTGGAGGATAGACAGCGAGAAATCTTTGAAATCAGAGGCACTTGGACTAATGGCATAATTGCTCTGTGAAACCATTTGCCAAGAAATTATAGACTATTGTTAGGTTGATCTAGCTTCTTGTTTTATCCCTGCTAAATAATGAGGCTTTGCTTGGAGTGATGGGTGGAGCAATCATACACACACACAGTTAGACAGAACAGAGGTCCCCTCTTTGCCACCTTTTTCTTTTCTACCTTCTTTAATGCAATAGCAGAGATGAAAGAGCACCCCCACCACCACCCAGCCCCAAGCCAGCAGGTGAGTGAACAGGCCCGTGGGGACCTTTGTGTTCTTACCCCTGCTAAGGGACATTTTTGGTATTAAAATGCACTTTCAAGAAACAGCAGCTGGAGAATTTGCTGAGACTGGCAGTTCCTGTAAGGATAGAAGGTCCTTGAGGCCCCGAGGTTAGAGTAATGAAACCCAGGAGTTTTCTATGTCGCTTTTTTGAGCCTCTCCCTCCCCCACCAGTGGACTTCCTTCTTCCTCTGCTCCTCCTCCTTCTATGCCCTGAGATCCTGTCTTTCATGTGCTCGCTGCTCACAGCAAGCTAATGCAGATACATAGTACAGTATTCACTTTTAAAACATGAATAATAGAGCTCCATTAGGATAAATGAGCTCTGTGGAAAACCAGAGCATGCATTTCGGTGTCTGCTTAGCGCATCCATTGTGTCCGGATGGGGTCCTTGGAGCCACTGCCCAGGGAGAAGGGGTGAGCTCTGCCCAGAAGAAACTCCATGTGCAGGGGTTGGCGATGGGAACCAGAGGCACACAGGGGGGCTGGGACTGGGGTGGAATTGGTGGTCAGAGCCCATGGCTGCAAACAGCCATCAGAGAAGATGGTCACCTGTTGGGGAATCAGAAGTGCTTTGGCTATGGCAGTGGGTTGGGACTTGGGAGAGTGTGGCCATGTTGTGACAGTGGGTATAGAGTCTGGAGCACCGTGGCCATGGCAGTGGGTAGGGATCATCCTTCACAATGACCAGCAGGGCCCTGGCTCCCCACATCCGAAGAGTGAGGTGCAGCTGCTTGTCATCTGACCCCTTTTGAGACCATGGACCATCACCTGACCTCTCCTAAGACCACGAAATATCTGTCCACTTCTGAAGACACCGCTGGCCAGCTCTGAATGCACTGGTGACCAGGCCCTGCTTCCCCTCTTCTCACTTCCTCTCCTCCCACCCTCATCCTTCCTGTTGAACCTAAAGCAAACATCTGTCTCCAAAGATGGCCGAAGAAATACAGAAGAGCTGTCGTTATCTATTAACTGTAACAGACCCCCTTCTCTGTCCTTTGCTACACATCTTTATTTGGCTCAGATGAGCAAGTGGCCCAATGGAATGTGGGGCTTCTGGTGCTGTGGCTTGGGGTCCCTGGCTCTGATTTAAGCACTGTGTGACCTTGGGAGATCCAGGGTCTACAATGACCTTCACACTTTATCCTTTCTCCTTCCTGGGAGCCAGCGCTCCACGGAGCTGCTTGCTGATGATGCTAGAATGGGCCCAGCCTGTCTCATTGCTTATGGTGACCCATTCTGAGGGAAGGGGCCGGGGCTGTGCTTGATAGCACTCACTGAAAATCCTAGCACTTGCATGGCTGAGGCAGGAAGATCAAGAGTTCTAGGACAGTCTGGGCTACTTACAAAAGTCTGAAAGGTCCTTCTTATGTCAGGGAGTCAGCTGAGCCTGCCTCTGGTCTGAACTATACAGGATCCCTCAGGCACTGGAGCTTTCCTCCTCTTCCTGCTCCTCCTCCTCGCCTCCCATCTTCTGCTCTTTCTCCTCTTCATCTTCTTCCTCCTCCTTCTTCATGCCAATCCCGGTGCTTGAACTCAAGGCCTGGGTGCTGCCCCTTAGTTATTTATTTATTTTTTTCATTTGGTCAAGGATAATGCTCTACCACTTCAGGCACAGTTCTACTTTCAGCTTTTTGGTGGTTAATTAAAGATAAATGTCTCATGGACTTTCCTGCCTGGGCTAGCTTCAAACCATGATCCTCATATTTCAGCCTCCTGAGTAGCTGGAATTACAGGTGTGAGTCACAGATGCACTGGCTGTGGTTTGACATCTTAATGGAGTTGGTGGAAGAGTACTAACTACTTTTTTTTCTGATTTCTGAGTTTGACACTTTTATTACTTACTAAAAATGATACGATTTCCTTGTCTGAGCACTTCTCCTGCTTCAGGGGGTCTATTTGCATTTGTAAAGTTTCAGAGTCCTTGTCAGTTTTCTTCCATTTGGAAATAGGTGCTAGGACCATTGTTGCCCTATGTATGTCCCACATGAAGCCTCAGCTCTGAATTATGATTCAACAGCTCCATAAGGAGTAGAAACAATTTATAATGATGAGATTTATCATGGAAATATATGGCCACAACTTGTTAATGATAAGATTTATTGCAGTAAAATTTATCTGCTCAGTGTCTTTTTTTAGTAAGACCAGGGAGATTGCACAACTCTTAATCCCTTCTCAGGAAATCAAGCTGTCCCCTATCCTCAGTGAGGAGCCCAGGGGAGATGTCCAGGAAGAACATATATCGATCAAGACTTTCCAAGGGTACCATAAATTATTGTTATTATTATATTTTGGTGGTACTAGGATTTAAACTCAGGGCCTCGCCTGCTAGGCAGATGCTCTACTTGAGCCCTGTTCCAGTTCTTACTTCTTAGGTTAAGGATGTTTGCTTTTGAAATAGGGTCTCATGTTACCAGAGCTGGTTTGAACCTCCTGTTTGTATGATACTCCCACATGCATACCTGCCACTAAAACCTGCTTATTGATTGAAATTGTGTGGGAGTGTGTGTGTCTGAGCTAGCTTCAAATTGTGAGCCTCCTGATCCCTGTCTTTCAAGGAGGAGCTAGATCCCACCCAGCTGTGATGTCCTTGATTGCTGAACCCATTGGTAGAGCCAGAGCCCTCACAATCCAATCACTTATCAAGGCCCCACCTCCTGACAGTTCATTCAGCTATGATGTCATTGGTGGATGAGCCCACTGGTGGAGTCAGAACCTCTATGACCCAATCACCTCTCTCTTGTCTCCAGATGGCAGCAAGCTTTCAACCCAGGAGCCTTTGGACCATATTCATGATTCCCAGGTGAAGAAGATGACATAAAGGGATAGCAGGGATGGCTGGTTGCAGTCCTAATGGACCAGTTGATCAAATCAAGAGGACAGCAGAGATGGTGACTCAGAACTCTAAACCTAAAGAGTGAAAATACCTATCCTGGAACCATCCACTAACAGATTTTGTCTGAGTGAGAAGTTAATGTCTGCAGTGACTAGCTGCTTTTATTGGGGATAGAATCATGTATTTGGGGCTGTCAGGGAGGTGGGGAGACCTATGGAAGATGAGGCACAGAAAACATGCCACTTGCACATTGCAAAGTTTGGGCTAATGGCTCCTCTTTCTCCTCTCATTGAGAGTCAGCTGTTGGATAGTAGGCTGGGGAAGAAATATTCAGTGTCATCAAAAAGCCAGAAAATCTCCAAGCCAAAGCATTTCGATGCACTTCCAAATCTCCTCAATCAAGCTGGTTATTTTTCTTCCAATAACTATTAGCAGGTGTTTGGCTGTATCCATTAAAAGCCATTTCGTGTTCTCTTGACAAAGGAGTTTTTTTATTTAGTGCTGTAAGCTCAATAATACAGCATCTCATGAGAACTATTAAAATGGGAAATGTCTGCTGGGCTGACAATTGTTCTATGGATACCTACCGAATACTACATTGAGGACAGCCAAATGGACCAATAGCTCTTATGGAAAAGGCTTAGCAGGGGGCCCTGGCTTTGCCGCAGCTTCTGTGCTGGTCTTGGGGGATGTATTTGGAAGAGTCCTCCATAGATCCCTGGCAGTCCTCCATCTCAAGTGGGGTGGAACATGGCTTCGGCTGCCTGAGCTGCTCAAACTCATGTTTTCCAGTGTGGTGGAGAGCTGTGTAGACTAAACTCCTCTCCTTGCCTTCTCAGGCAGGCCTAGAGCAGTTTCACTCTGGACTGCAGTGCCTGGGACTCCAGAACTGCAGACCCTCTGCCCCCTTACTTCCCACCAGTCTTTCATTGACTTGGCTCTGAATCTATAGGTTTTGTCTCCTGATTCTTAATTGTCCCTAGGACTTTTCCTCCACTTCTGTCTACTGAACACCATTTTGTGTAAATCCTCTTCTCCATCCTCTTCATCACCACCCCCGCATCTCCCCCTCCTCTCCCATTGATAGGGCTTGAAAAGTCCTAGTCCTGATTGGTCAACTTGACTGGATGGAGAGACTTGGGGTAGACTGGGGAGGCTCACTTCTGCCCATGTCCATGATGTATTTTGAAATGATACAATAACATCAGGGTGATGATTGTGGATGGATTCATCAGATCATGATGTGATCAGTGAATCTGATTACGGATGGATTCAGGATTTGATTAGACCCTTGGAAGCTGGTGGAAATAATGGGGTCTGGGTGGAGGAAGTGGGTGCCTGGGAATGTCTCCTTGGGAATTGTATCTTGCCTGGCCACTTCCTGTTACTGCTTCTCCTCACTTCCTGTCTACCAAGACATAATGTCCTCCCCCCCCAGCTGCCATGATGTTTGGGACCCTGGTGCTGAGCAACCAGGGATGGAGCCCTCTGAAGTTGTGAGCGGGAGATACCATTCTTTCTTCAATGTGTTTATCTCAGGGATAATCACAAAGACAAGAAAAATATCAAATATCAAATATACACACTGATAACTCCCTGTGAAGAACTTACGTTTCACCTTTTTTTTGATCGGTCATGGGGCTTGAACTCTGGGCTTGGGTGCTGTCCCTGCACTCTTCAGCTCAAGGCAAGTGCTCTACTACTTGAGCCACAGCTCCCCTTTTGGTTTTCTAGTGGTTTATTGGAGATAAGTGTATCACAGACTTTCCTGCCTGGGCTGGCTTTGAACCTAGATCCTCAGATCTCAGCCTCCTAAGTAACTAGGATTACAGGTGAGAGCCACCGGCACCTGGCTTGACCATTTTCATTCCACCCAGTGTAGAGTTCAGAGGCCATGATCCTCCTATCTATGCTTCCTCCATAGCTGGTATTATATCTATCCATCATCATGCTCAGCTTGTCAGTTGAAATGTGATTTTAAGTTTTTGCCCTGGTTTGGCCTCAAACCACACTCCTTGATCTCTGCCTCCTTAGTAGTTGAGATTGTAAGTGTGAACCACTGTGCTTTTCTTTTTCTTCTTCCTTTTCCTGGTACATAGCCCAGGCTGGTCTCAAACTTACTGACTTCCTGCTTCAGCCTCTTCATCGCTGTGATTATAGGGCTGCACTTCCGTGCCTGGCTGACTGTAGTTTTCTTTGGGGTGCTTACTAGCACTTAGACAATATTAATGACGATTAATCGTGTTGTAAATAGGTGTTTAAAATAAATTAAAAAGGTGAAAACAGGGATTCGGGAAAGCTACAGTGGGTTAGTAACTGAGGCGTTCCACGGTGAGCCCCTCCAAGATTATTTCAGCAGCAAGAAGGAAACATTTTGTCACAAACAAAATCAATCTGTAATCAGAAGACAATTTGCAATCAGCTTTGCAAGTGAAATTGCATTTTCTTATGGTCTGAGGGTGTTTTGGGAACTGCATGAGTGAGCCGATAAGTGAGTACTGGATTGGAAGGTGAGGGTGAGGGCTGGTTTCACCAGCCAGGTGTTCAGGGAAGGAGGGGGTGCTTCCCCCGTAGCGATTCTTTAGAAGGAGCCACACATGGACTCTGCTGACAGTAGAAATGCCTGGAGCCTGGCAAGTGCACTGGTAACACGCTCTGCAGGATGTGTATGTCTCCTCAAAATTCACTCCACCTCCTGCCCCACTGCCTTGGTGATTCTGTGTATTTAAATTGTTGTGGGAGCCCTGGGGTTTGAACTCAGGGGCTCATGCGTGCTATGTAGGTGCTCTGCCACTTGAGTCAAAACCCTGGTTCTGTTTGCTTTCTTATTTTTAACTGTATTTCATGGCCTTGCTCTTTCCTTTCTGAACTGTGATCCTCCTGTTTATACTTTCTGTGTAGCTGGAATGACAGACAGGAGCCTCCATGTCTGGCTTATTGACTGAGATAGGGGGGTCTCATGAGATTTTTTTGGCTTCCATCAAACTGTGATCCTCCTACACTAGCCCCCAAAGCAGCTGGTATTACAAGTGTGAGCTCCCATTCCAGCTGGGTATAACTCTGTATGGGCAGTAACAAATGCTTCCCATGTTTCCCACTTAGGTTTATCTCGAAACTAAAATGAGGGTGACATGGGGTTTGGGCAGGTGACCAGCCAGTCACACAATTACACACATTCTCTAAAGAAACCACAGATTGCCAAGTTACCAATTACTTAAAAAACAAAACCAAAAACCTCCTGACCATAAAGACTGAATTCAGAAAGGACTTAGTGTATTTCAAGCAGTGGCTTAAAAAAATCTAGCAATAAAATGGAACACAAATCAAAAAGAGGATGACAGGCTCCCATCTTCCCTCTTGTGATGTGCAGAATGTGGGTACTAAAGCCTCGGAAGCTTCCAGAGCTAGTTTTCAGGGACAGCTCTGCTTTGGCCAGCTGGCTCTTTTCATGCATTATGCAGTGTTTTCCCTTTCCCCATTCTTGTCTTAAATACTTATGAAACTTGTTTAGACTGCGCTGATCCAAGAAATAAAATAGAATTATCTGAGCAGAGGTAATGCAAGGGGACAGCACCGTGATTTAGGAAGCCAACTTGGAGGTGTGTGTTAGAAAATGAGGGAATTAATTTGCTGAGTTCCTGGTGATGCACTGCTGTGGCCCTCACAGTATTCTGCAAGTAAACAGGACAGGGTTTCATGCTCATCCTCCTCGTGCCTGCTTGGGGCTCAGATTTTGTTGGATGGAACTGGGTTCAAGGTTATGCATGACTGGTTATGAATGGGCTCTGGCTAATTTGTTTCTTTCACTCATGGGTACGGCTGCTTTGACAGTACTGAGTTTATCTTCTACCCCAAATCAGTAAATGTGGACTTCTTCCAGAACATTCTCAAGATTCCTACCTTGGATATGGACTTCTTCTAGAACTTTCTGACAATTCCATCCTTGGGAGTCGATTTTGGTATCTGTTGTCTATGACAGTTTCTCACCTCTTTCAGAATGAGTGGAGGGAAAAGTTTGGAGGGTCACAACATGGAGGGGATTAAGGAGATGGAGATGTGGATTAATGACAGTTTGGTAATTACTCATCCTGTGTGTGTATTGGCTTATGTACAGTACCCCACACATAAGTACAAATATTGTATGTTCACTAAGAAGAAAAAAAGCAGTCAGGTGCAGTGATACATGCCTGCAATCCCAGTACTTGGGAGAAAAGGTGGGAGAATTTTCAATTTGATTAAGGGAAGTTCAAGTAGTAGAGGCTAACTTTGAGCAGAAGAGCTTAGGGACAGAACCCAGGCCCAGAAATTCTAACCCATGACCGACAAATGGTTAGCACTCTACTACTTGATCCACAGCATCACTTCCGGTTTTCTCACCAGAAAATTGGAGATAAGAATCTCACAGACTTTCTTACTCAGGCTGGCTTTGAACCATGATAATCAGATCTCAGCCTCCTCAGTAGCTAGGCTTACAGGCATGAGCCACTGGCACCTGGCTGCACATGTGTTTTGAACCCCTAAACCAGAGCTCAGCCTCTGTCCTCCTGGTTCCGTGGAGTCTCATGGACTTTCCTGCCCAGGCTGGCTTTGGGCCATGATACTGAGATCTCAGCCTCTTGAGTAGCTGGAGTTACAGGTGTGAGCCACTGATGCCCAGCTAGTCTGGGGGGGTGTTGTATTCCTGGTTCAGGAGGTTAAGAGGACCTCCCCCTATGGCCTCCCATGACCCAGGCACCCCAGGGTTCCTTTGTGTCTGCTTCCCTTCTGCCTGGGAGGAAGGTGAGCAGCTTTTCTCTGCCAAGACTGGAATGTGAAGATCTTGGGCCTGGCGGGCTCTGCCATGGCTGCAGACACTGCTCAGCCCCGGACTATGGCCATGGACACTGCAGTAGACAGCACCACAGCATGCAAATGCAGATAACAAGGCCTTACCTGTGAGGGTGGGCAGAGCACCGCACTGACAGGCTGAGTCCAGATGCCCGGCTCTGCCATGTCTGTCCCTGGGACTACATGGTCCGTTCTTGTCCTGGTCCCTAGACAAGAAGAGACATGCTGATGGGGAGCCATTCAGCCAGGCAGCGGATGGTGGTTGTTTGAGTGTGGATGCTGAGGACACAGGCAGTGACCAGAATTTGACTAAACCCCGAGATCATGGACAGAGGGGATGGTGATCAACCTCCTCCCTCAGGGTGGGAGAGGGGCCTGTGGGAACTCTCTAAGGGAATGGGGCCAAGTGAGCTGACTCTCAGCTGTGGTCTGGGTCTAGAAGATTCTCCAAAGGCTCACACATAGAAAGATTGGTCCTCAGTATGGGAGCAATATCTAGTATAGGTATGAGTCAAGCGGAAAAGGCCAGATAATGTGATGTTAGGAAAATGAACCCTTAAATATGTATTTTAATGTTTTCGTTTCTTTCATGCATGTGTTTTTAACGCATTTATAAGATTATTTCTTTGTTGCTTTGTATGTCCCTCCCCCACAGTGTAATCCCTGCTTTCACTATATTTGATGTCAGTATAACATGTGGAGGAGATGGGGACAAACAAGTCGTTTAAGGATTCAGGTGGACCTGTTGCAACAATGAGAAGTACAAAATGTCATGTCAAAACCAGCTTTACAATGTCGGTGTGTGTGGGGGGGGTATAATTGGGTGGGGGGAGGGGGGAGGCTTGGAAGGTAGGTGAAGGGTAAACAAAGGAGGAGGCTGCAATGCTTGGTAAGAAATGTATGCATTATCCTGCCCATGTAATTGTAGCCCCTCTGTACAGTATGTTCTCAAATAAAAGAAAATAAAATTAAAAAAAAAAGAACATGATTTAATATTTAAGCATCTCCAGGAGGAGTGGATTTTGGGACTCTTCTCTCTCTCTCTCTCTCTCTCTCTCTCTCTCTCTCTCTCTCTCTCTCTCTCTCTCTCTCTCTCTCTCTCTCTCTCTCTCTCTCTCTCTGTCTCTGTCTCTGTCTGTCTCTCTCTCTCTGTCTGTCTCTCTCTCTGTCTCTCTCTCTGTCTCTCTCTCTGTCTCTCTCTCTCTCTCTCTCTCTCTCTCTCTCTCTCTCTCTCTCTCCCTCCCTCCCTCTTTCTCTCCTAGCTGCCATGAGGTAAGAAGGTAAGAAGTCTTCTCTGCTACAGGTAAACCCACAGCAATGGGACTGCTGCCCTTAAATGGAAACCTATGTGGCAGTGAACCAAACTAAACCTTCTCTCGTGGTGAGTGATCCCACGCTGGGTTCTGGTCACAGTGCTGGGGAGCCGGTGCATGCAGCCCTACACTGGACATCCAGCCCCAGAGCTTCTCCAGAGTCCCTACTGGCTCAGAGCCCCAGGGGTCAGAAACCACGAATGGACTAGGATGGAGCAAAGGGTCAGAGCCCCTGCCAACCCAGTGTTCCCTCCCCATCCCCTGCATCTCCCTGAAGGTGTCTCCTGTTGTGCTTGTGGGTTTGGGGAGGCCCAGTGTGGTGCTGTTATTTGAGAGTTAATGTCTTTACCTTGGAAGGAATAAAAAAAACCAAACATATGTTGACAAAAAATTTGTTCTGCTCTTTAGGCGGTAGGCACCGATTCCTCGCCAATTAGCAGCATCTAGTTCTAGTGGAAGATGGGTCCCTGGTGGCGTTGGCAGCCACCCTGGATGCGATGGTGAGAAGCTCCTGATGGCCCATCTATGCTGTCTGCCCTTCCAAAAACCCATCCCTCCCTCCTTCCCCTCTGCAGCCCTCCCCTCCCACCAGCCTGCCTGCCTTCCTTGCTTTAAAAATTATGTTTAAATGCTCAGCACTGAGAAGTGGCAGCTATCTCCTGCCAGAGCCTGCCGGCAACAACAGGGAATCCTGAATTAGGAGGTGAGGATGAGGAAAAATAAAGACATAAGACAAAGGATGGGGTTGGGAGGTCTACAGCTTTAGACTGCAGCCCCATTTATTTTTAACTTTATTATATACTATTAGAAGTAAAGAGGTAACATAAGGTTACCAAAGTCTAGAAAAACAAAGAAAATTTCAGTAAAAACAGAGTGCAGTAAAAAAAAAAAAAAAGAAAAGGTCAACTGGTAGACAGTAAAACAAACTCTGCAGGCATAACAAAGAAATCCCAGGCACCTGGTGTTTTTTAAGTAAGCCAGTTTCTTGTGCATGCCCCACATTGAGCATTTGGGTCAAGATGACCTTTAAACTTCACTGTCCACTCCCAACAATCTCCAGCTCTTTCTTTCTTTCCTCCTCCTCCTCCTCCTCCTCCTCCTCCTCCTCCTCCTCCTCCTCCTCCTCCTCCTCCTCCTCCTCCTCCTCCTCCTCCTCCTGCTTCTTCTTCTTCTTCTTCTTCTTCGTTTATTTATTTTTTTAACATTTTTTATTTTTTTTTTGCTGGTTTGATATCCCTTTTATTGACTCATGTATTGTGTGGACAGAAGTTTTGGGTGTTTGGGGAGTTACAGGGATCCTGCTTGAAAGGATCCTTCATGCCCATCCCAGGAGACCACCCAAAGGCAAGCAGGCACAAGAGAAAGATTACTACAAGGTGTATTAGAGAAGCCTATTTCCCCGAAGAGGGCACACATGGCATCCGTCCCTATTCAGGTAGCAGGAGGGTCTGGGAGCAGGAAGTGAGGTGGGTATTTGCTCAGGTGTGTCTGGGTGGAGAGAGGGGGTGGCCAGCTGCAGGGTGGGAACTCCAGGGCAGACAGTAGGTCAGGGCTGGGTGGAGCTGAGGACCAAAAGTGGGCATAAAGCTAACTTCACTTGGCAGCTGGTTTGAGGCTCAGCTTTCCAATACGGCTTCTTGCATTGGTCTGACACTAGTGTTGATTGCTGGCTGGCTAATCTAATTTTGTTCACTTGGTGGAAGACTTCTCACCAGGAAGAGGGGGGTAAACTGCAATGCACAAATACCTTTCAAGCTTCTGTTTATATTTGCTGATGGCCCAATAGCCAGAGCAAAGTGCATGTGCAAAGGGCAGAGTGCGTGTGGGAGGGTGTGCAGGGAGTGAATTCAGGAAGTGAGATTCCCTAGCCAGCTGTGAAAGGAATCATCAAACAAGTTGTTGAAACATCTCCAAAAATCTGAGTGGCTTCCTCCAACTAAGGACTCTTCTTATTTTTGTCAGTCATGGGGCTTGAACTCAGGGCCTAAACACTTCCTCTGAGAATTTTTTGCTCAGAGCGAGCGCTTTACCATGGTAAGCCACAGCTCTACTTCCAATTTTTAGGTGGTTCATTGGATATAAGTCTCATGGACTTTCCTGCTTAGGTTGGGTTTGAGATCGTTAGATCTCAGCCTCCTGAGTAACTGCGATTACAGGCATGAGCTACTGACAACCAGCTTGAGGATTATTTCTTGCCTAACACAATTCCAAGCTGAGGAAACTCAGCAGGAATTCTCTTATTCAGTTGCTCTGCCATGGGCTAAGAACTTCAAAGCCCATGGCCTGGTATCAGTGTCCACCCTTTCTGGAACCATGGGCCCCAGGAATTCTCCACTGCTCAGTACAACACTGGGAAAAGCAGAGGATGGAGGACTAAGGAAATGTTTTAGAGATCAAGTGTGGAAATGTTGTATGGCAGCTCTAGCTGTTGCCAGGTCAGAGCGGCTGGAAGGTTCTAGAAAGAATTCAAGGATAAATGGAGAGGAGACACGAGTGGGAACAGGCTTACTAATACAAAGTGAAGGCAAAGGGCGAAGGCGGCAGAATAAAGGACTAATGGCCTTGAGGGTCCAAGGACCCTCGATCTTTTCGGGGAGCTTAGAGGTGGTCATGTCTGGAAACCTATGTCCATAACTTCAGGCCTGTGCAGCACCAACACCGGCATGTTGGGCAGGACTTGATGGTCAGACTAGGACTGTCCCCTTCCAAAACTGTGGGGATGGCAAGTCAGCAAGACCTCGTTGTATGTCACGACTCATTCTATGAAGGGCAGCAGGTCAAGATGTGACTTTTTCTTTCTTTCTTTTTTTTTTTGGGCTATTGCTGGGGTTTTGAACTCGGGGGCCTTCCCTTCTAGGCAGTGCTTTACCAGTTGAGCCATTCCCTCCATGGTTTTTTTGCTTTCTTTTCTAGATTGCATCTCTTGTTTTTGCTTACAGCTGGACTCAGAGCAAGATCTTCCCTCCTGTGATTGCTGAGGAGCTGGAATGCAGTTAACTTTGCCTTATTGGTTGAGATGGGGAATCTTCTTGTTTGCTACACTGGCCTTGAATTTAAACCCTCCTGATCCCTACCTCCCTTGAGAGCTTGTTTGATGGGTTGTTCTAATGTAATTCGTAACCCTCTGACATTCTGCCAAGCTTTTAGAAACTGACTAAGATGTTGGAAATTAAACAAGTTCTACCTGAATTCCAATTGTTGTAGGTGTTACAGGTGTTCTGTGGTCTGTTTTGCTTTATGGAAGGATGTGAATATTTTCTGGGGCTTACTTCCTGATTTCTTATAAAGTTTTTAATTCATCTTCAGGAAGTTAGAGTGGTTTAGCCTGAAAGCTAGTGACTCCTGTTAGCCATAGCCAGAATACAGGACTGATTTCCATTTGTCCAGACTGCCTCTGGTATAGATGGGGAGCTGGAGTAGTATGAGGGAGGTTGTTTGAGGGTAGACCATTCTTAATCCTGGGTCCACCCCCTGTCTGTGGACTGGCTCAGGGTCCATCACTCCCACGTGTCTGTGCTGGCAGCGAAAACGTTGATGGGTTAGTCAGGGAATCTGAGCGACAGTGTTCCACGTGGCACCAGCCGAGCACCTAACAGGGACCTCCAGCGATCATTGAGCCCAAGCCTGGTCCTAGCCGCACGCTACCAATGCACTGATGTCACAGTCTTCTTCTTCTTTTAATTTAAAGTTTTTATTTTGTAGAGAGATTCCCAGTGCATTGTTTATTTTTCTTGCCCTTTTCCATATTTTATGAGGGAAGAGTGCCATGGCAGTAACAGCTGTGATTCATTGAACCTTTATGTTGTCTGGCTCTGTATGCAGCACCGTGTTGCAGGGTCTTCATGATCAAAACAGACCGGGGGGAGGGGGGAGCGGGATTGTCGATGTCAGCACCTCATTTCCACACCTCAGGGGTGGGAACCCCTCCTGGCCAAGGCACCATGGTACATCAGTGTTTGTTGTAGTGGAGACCCCACCCTCCCACTTTGTCTGTCAGATGGATGAGATCTGAAATTCATGTTGGCCCAGCACTGGTGCCTCACATCTGTAATCCCGGCTACTACAGAAGGCTGAGATCATGGTTCAAAGCCAGTATAGGTAGGAAACTCCTCAAGACATTTGTCTCCATGGAGCCAACCAAAAGCCAGAAGTGGAGCTGTGAAAGTGAATGAAAATGCTTTGGGACAGCGCCCAGCCCTGAGTTCAAGCCCCAGGACCGGCACAAAGGAAAACAAACAAAATTCCCATTGCACAGAGGACTGTTTTATCAGTGACACCTTGTGGGAAGTGCTGTCTCCTCCTGCTTTTGAGTGAAATCGGGGTCCTGTGAGACAGGTGGGCCCTGTACATCACTAAGCTCTGCTGCCAGTGGCCCAGGCGTGGCTGCTAGGGATGAGGTAGGCCTGCAACCACAGGGGACAGAGGAGCTGCTTCCGCCTGGATCCAGAATTTTCCTAGACTCACAGGCTCTCCTTTCTCCTTCAGGTAGAGGAGGGTCACCTCCCAGACTTGTGGAATTTTCTATTTGTCGTCCTGAGCAATCCTTGCCTGCTGCTTCCTGTTGTGGACATTTTCAGATGGCAGTGGGAGAGCCACACAGCCTGTGATCATGACTCCATTCACTGGGACGGAGCAGGCCTGGGCTTCTTGGAGAATGAAGAATTCAGAGATGGTGCCTTCTGACTCTATCAGAGGTTCAGGTTGACAAATGGAGACGTGGCATTTTGTGGTCTTTTGTTTTCGGCAATGGTGGGTAAAATCTGCACCGGCAGCAGCTGACAGCTGACAGCATCCCAGTGTTGGCCCTTCGCCCCTCAATTTCATATCCTCCACTCGAAGCCACATAGCTCTTCCCTAAGCTAAATAATGAGACACACAGCTCTCCCAAGAAGACAGGGCTGTGTGCAAACATTCGCCTGGGTGATTGTGCACACTTGTGTGAGGGAGAAGTTTCCACCAATCAGAACAGATGCATCTCAACTAATGACTGACCTTAGAGCTTTTTCATTTCTCCTAGGGATCTGGAACACAATGGAAGCATCTCGAGTTGACTGGGCTCACTGTGCCATGATTTCACATAAACACAGAGACTGAGTGTGTCCTGGGGTCTTGGAATTGAGCAGATGTGGGTGAGCCTGCATCCCACCTTGCCATCTGACTCCTGCATCAACCTCAGGATGCAGCTTCCATCTTTGGACACTTTCTTTTGGCCTCCCAGAGGCTTCTTGGTTTGAACATTATGGGTCAAGACTAGCTCAGGCAAACAAAAAGTTTGTGAGACCTCATTTCAATGAAACAAGACAGGTGTGTAGCACATGCCTATCACCCAGCTACACAGGAGCTGTAGGTGGGAGGATTGCAGTCCGGGCCAGCCCTGCGTATTTAGAAGTGATTAGAACAGTGGGGGCACAGGAAGAAGAAGGTTGGAGGAGTGTGTGGGGGTTGGTTAGCAGGGGGTACCATTGCCAGCTATGGTAGAGAGGGAGAAGGTGGTGAATCTCCTGGAAATTGTAAGTCTGGGATCAGGAGGGAGAGACAGGAGGTGCTCAGGTTCCTGGTCTTTGGGATCCCATACACACATCTCCCTGCCTGTCCCTAGCCAGCAAAGCCAGACCCCATCTTCATCCTGGGGTGCACACACAGCCCGACCCACCCTGGGTGCCAGGACCGAGACAAGGAGAGGTCTCGGGAGACATGGAAAGCCACAACAGAGGACAAGCGAAGGCTCTCTTTGCCCCTTGTTTCTCCTTTGGGAGCCATTTGGAGCCCTCACTGTGCTCATTTTCTTGGCCTGTGATGTGTTCTTAATCACATTAATTCCTCCTCTAAATATAGAGGCCATCTGCTGCCAGCTGGCTTGTGATCACTGATCGCCCACTTAACAATCACTTCCTGCGGCTGCTGGGTTGGGGTGTCCGTGGGGCCAGTGCAAAGCACAGTCCTGGACGTCCGGAGGCCTAGACCTGCAGGCTTCACCCAAGGGCTGAACCAGGGCCTCATTGTGGAGGAAATGTCTGCCTGACTAGCTCATTTGTCTATCTATCTTTATCTATCTATCTATCTATCTATCTATCTATCTATCTATCTATCTATCTATCTATATCTATCTATCTATCTACCTACCTACCTACCTACCTATCTATCAACCTACCTACCTATCTACCTATCTACCTATCTAATGAGTCTATTTTATCTGTCTGCCTGATCTATCTGTCTTCTCTTTCTAATCCATCTATCTGTCTTATCTGTTTGTCTAGCTAATCCACCCTTCTCTCTTTCTTTGTGTTGGTCTTCTGTTAAAGCTCCTTCAAAGAGGGTGCCAGCCTGGTGGGAGGCACCTGTGCACAGATTAAGGGATGCTAATGACACATATCCCCTCCCAGCTGGTCTCTGCCCTCCCAACCGCTGCCTGGTCTATTCCAGCACTCCTATTAAGGACAATTGAGCCCTGCCACTAATTACTTTTAAAGTTCTAGATCTCAATTAGAGAGTTCATTACATTTCACCATCTTGCCCCCATTAAAGACATTTTCATTATTAAGTTGATTTGGCAGAATGGAAGAGCCCTGCTGAGACGGAAGTGTTACTGTCCACAGTGCCTCCTGCCCGCTCTGCAGCCTGCCTGGTTTTAGGGATACCCTTGAAAGCTTTGCTTTGGGACCTCCTCCTCCTCACCCTCCAGTCAGTTAACAAATATTCTTGAGGTCTTGGCTTTGGACTCAGTGCTGGGATGGGCTGGGGACAGTGGAGCCGAGTTAGAGTGTTACCATTGCTCTAAAAAATACTCGTGAGAAGAAAAACTGCAAAGAAGAAAGATGAAGCTAGGCACAGAAGCTCATGCCTGTAATCCAACCTACTCAGGAGGTTGAGATCTGGGGACTCGGTTTGAAGCTGGCCTGGGCAGGAAAGTCTGTGAGACTCCGCTCTCCAATTATCCACCAAAAAGGCAAAGTACTGCTGTGGCTCAAATAACAAAGCACCAGCCTTGAGTGAAAAAATCTCAGGGACAGCAAACACTAGGACTTGTTCATGTGTGCATGCACATGCATACAAGTATGAACATACACCACATACACACAAGAAATAAAATAAAATAGAGACGAGGCTTTTCGGAGGTTTGGGTTGGGTGGCCTGGGCCCACATCTGCGGCCCCACGCAGCCCCACGCAGCCCCACACAGAAGAACTTCTGGTCTCGAACTTCCTCACAGGTCACGGTTCCTTGCCTACTCCACTGGGACCAGTGGAAGTGCCTCTAAATCCTACATCTTTTAAAATTCATTCATTTATTTTACATTAATTTACTTCACTGTTCTTCTAGAGATGATCTACAGTGGGATTCTGATTATGTGAGTCAGGTAACAAGTACATTTCCTTTCCTACAGTGTCTTCCATTCCCTTGCTCTCTCCCGGTCCCTCTCTTCTTTCTCCACCTGAGAGTTGCGTAGTTCACTTTTACCAGTGTCTAGTGCCCTCCACTGTTGCACTTGTCACCTTCTTCCCCTCTAGTTCTGTGCCCTTCCCACACTCTTCCAAAGACATACACGTGAATATACCATATATAAGGAAAAGACGACTGAATCGTCAAAAACTAAAAACACATACTAGGGAGAACATAGGCCATTTGTCTCTGATCTTTGCTTACCTCACTTAACATGATTTGTTCTAGTTCCAGCCTTTTTCCTGCAACTAACATTATTTTATTCTTTCTAATGATGTGTAAATTTCTATTGTGTATAGGTACCATAATTTTTGGATGCCCTCATCTATTGTGGGCATCTGAGTCATTTCATATTTTGGCTAATGTGAATAGTGCAGCAATGAACATGGATGTGCAGGTGTCCTTATCTTATCCTTATCTTATCTTATGGTTATCCTGGCTCATGATGTTCAGGGTAGATGCCCAGGAGTGGGATGGCTGGGTCATAGGGGAAATCTGTGTTTAGTTTTTTGAGGAACCATGGGACTGCTTTCCAGAGTATGGTTGTACTAGTTTACATTCACACCAGCAGTACAGTAGGGTTCTGTTGCAAATATTTCTTGTTGGAATGCAAAATGTTGGCCAGTCTACCTGTGGTGATATAGTATCTCAGGGTTGTTTTTATTTGAATTTCCTTTATGACCAGGGATGATGAATATTTCCTCCATGTTTCTTTGCCATGCTTACCATTTCTTCTTCTTCTTCTTCTTCTTCTTCTTCTTCTTCTTCTTCTTCTTCTTCTTCTTCTTCTTCTTCTTCTTCTTCTTCTTCTTCTTCTTCTTCTTCTTCTTCTTCTTCTTCTTCTTCTTCTTCTTCTTCTTCTTCTTCGTCTTCTTCGTCTTCTTCTTCGTCTTCTTCTTCTTCTTCTTCTTCTTCTTCTTCTTCTTCTTCTTCTTCTTCTTCTTCTTCTTCTTCTTCTTCTTCTTCTTCTTCTTCTTCTCCTTCTTCTTCTCCTTCTTCTTCTTCTTTTCTTCTTCTTCTTCTTCTTCTTCTTCTTCTTCTTCTTCTTCTTCTTCTTCTTCTTCTTCTTCTTCTTCTTCTTCTTCTTCTTCTTCTTCTTCTTCTTCCTTCCTTCCTCCTCCTCCTCTTCCTCTTCCCTCCCCCCCTCTCCTCCTCCTCCTCCTCCCTCCTCCTCCTCCTCCTCCCTCCTCCTCCTCCTCCTCCTCCTCCTCCTCCTCCTCCTCCTCCTCCTCGTCCTCCTCCTCCTCCTCCTCCTCCTCCTCCTCCTCCTCCTCCTCCTCCTTTTCCTCCCTCCTCCTCTCCTTAATCTTCTGTCTGTCATGGGGCTTGAACTCTGGGCCTGGACACTGCCCTTCAGCTCAAGACAAGTACTCTACCACTTAAGCCATAACACCACTTCCAGTTTCCTTGTGGTAAATTGTAGGTAAAAGTCTCATGGGCTTTCCTACCTGGGCTGGCTTGGAACCATGATCTTCCAATCTCAGCCTCCTGAGTAGCTAGGATTACAGGTGTGAGCCACCGGTGTCCCGCTTCTCACCTCTTCTGAGAAATCTGTCCTTAGCTCCCTTGTCCATTTAGTGATTAGTGTACTAGATTGGGGAGGGGTTAGTTTCTTGAGCTCCTTGTATATATTGGATATTAGGCATTTGCCTGATGTATTTCTTGTAAGGATCTTTTCCCAGTTGGTTGGCTGTATTTCTAGGTGATTCTGTCCTTAACTGTGCAGAAACTTTTTTATTTTCATGTAGTCCAGTCTCTCTCCTATCTGTTGGGCTCCTGGGATTCTATTCAGGAAGTTCCTGACTATTACTCAAAGTCTAATGTCTCTCCTACTCTTCTTGTAGTAGTTTCAGTTTTTGAGTCTGATGTTGAGGTCATTGATCCACTTTGAATTGATGTTAGTGCATGGTGAAAGGCAGGGATCCACTTTAGTTTTCTTCATATAGCTGCCCAGTTTTCCCAATACCAATTGTTGAAGAGGCGATGTATTTTCCACTGTATGTCTTTGGCTCATTTATTGAATATCAGATTACTTTATAGTGATTTTATTTCTGGGTCTTCTAATCTGTTCAATTGATCTTTGGATCTATTTTTGTGCCAGTACCAAGCTGGGTTTTTTTTTTTTTTGGCTTTGTAGTAGAGCTTGAAATCTGGTATTGTGATACCACTACATTGCTCCATCGCTCCCTAAATTGCTATGGCTATTCTAGGTCTTTTGTTGTTCCATATGAATTTTTGGATAATTTTCTCTATCTCAGTAAAGAACATCATTGGGATTTTGATGGGTATTGTTTTGAATTTAGCAGTATGGCCATTTTCACAATATTTATTCTACCTATCCATGAACATAGAATATCTTTCCATTTCCTTGTGTCCTCTTTGATTTCTTTGTTCAGAATTTTTTTGCTGGTCCTGAGGCTTGAACTCAGGAACTGGGTACTGTCCCTGAGCCTCTTTGTACTCAAGGTAGTTCTCTACCACTTGAGCCCCAATACTATTTCTGGCTTTTTTGATTGGTTTATCAGAGATAAGAGTCTCAACAGAGACTTTTCTGCCCAGGCTGGCTTTGAACCATGATACTTATAGCTTAGCCTCCTGAGTATCAAGGACTACAGGTGTGAGCCAACTGCACCTGGCTCTTTCTTAAGATTTTTATAGTTTCCATTGTAAAGATCTTATAAGTCTTTGATTGCTAGGTACTTGTTTTTGAGGCTATTACAAATGAAGTTGTTTTCATGATTTCCCTTTCTGATTGTACCTTGTTTTGGCATACAGAAAAGCTACTTATGTTTTGTGGGTTAATTTTGTTTACTGCTACTTTACCAAAGTGGTTGACCAGCTCTAGGAGCTTGGGGATGGAGTTTTTGGGTCCTTTAGGTATAAGATCATATCATCTGCAAATGGGATAGTTTGATTTCTTCTTTCCCTCTATGAATCTCTTTTATGTCCCTTTATGTCCCTGGATTGAGATCCCTTTTTAACAGAGAGGATATTTTTGGGAAGGGAAAGAAACCTTATTTGGGTCTTCAATGATCAGTGACCTTTCCAAGAGCAGCTGTATTTGATTATCTGTTGAGATGAAAATCTCATGGTGGGTATAACCTAGACAAAATGTGTGAGAAATTACATTTTAACCATCTGGGCAGAGTCTGATGTTACCTTTTTAGAGACTGCATACTACTTCACACTCTGAATGGACCATTATGTGTTCTGCTTCCTCATTTCACAATCTGTTCTGTGTGCATAAGTCCACCACAGAAAGAAGGTGGCTGGAAATCCATTACTATTTTCAGTTCTGTGTCATGGCTCCTCAAAGCGGAAATCCTGGGTTCAAGATACTTAATTTTAATGTTGTGATGAATGCCATTCTATCTCAGAGATAGAAGCAACTTGTAGGTGGGGCAACACTTTCTTCCCCCGTGGGTGTCAGTGTATTCCAGGTGCTGATGACACAGAGTTCCACTGGAATTCACATCTCTTTCACTAGTGGTGTGTGCCAGCCCATTTCCTGCCCAACTCCATGTTTACCCTCTGAAGTATAGCGGTTCCTGTGAATTCCCCAGAGCTCCTTGCAAGTTAGTTATTTACCTTGTGTCCCGCATCTGTATACAAAAGCTCTTCCCAGACACAAATCACCTGCCTTTAGGTCCTTCTTACATGGTGAAGTTCTACATTTTTACATAATTAAATAGGCATACATATTTAATTATTAAAATTATCTTAAAATAGTTATGCCAAGGGGTTATTCATGCAGACAAGTCAATCAACTTCACTCCTTTCATCATTCATATATGTATATCTTTAATTTTAGGGTGGGAGGAGTTCCAATATTGTTTAGAAAGTTTTTTTAATTCCCTAATGTCACCTGTGATCTTCTTGAAGTTTTTGGTTTTTACGTTTTTATTGGAAAGGCTTTCTGGGGTTGGAACTTGGGGTTTTGTGCTTGCCAGGCAGGTCCCCAGTGTTTTGTGCTTTAGTTGATTTTCAGCTAGGGTCTTATGCTTGTGTCTGAGACCAGACTTGGACTGTGATACTCTTATCTCTGCCATCCATATAGCTGGGATTGTAGGCATGTGCTGCTACACTAGGCCTGTGGTTTTTCACTTTACATGTATGTCTTCACCTATATGTAATGTTGATTTTATCCTACAAGTGGATGAGGTTCCTCTTTCAAAATTTTCTGATTGATACTGCACTGTCTCCCAACAGTTTATAAAAAATCCAGTATTTATTTTACAACTAAGTGACTAATCTTTTCATAATTTAGTATTTATACACAAAGGGCATCACATTCTGATTTCTCTCCTTATCAAGTGGCTCAAACACAAGAACTTGCACTTGCTCAGCTTGCTTGTTAGGCTGGTGCTCTACTAATGGAGCTATGTTTCCAGCCTGGGTTTTGGATGACTGTTTTGGAGATAGCTTCTTAAAGACTTTTCCACCTGGGCTGCCCTTGATCTCAGCTAGGATTATGGGCATGAGCCACTGGCTCCCAGTAAATGACTGTTTAAAATATGAATGCAATTTCAGAGTTGAAACAGATCAACAAAGAGCAGAACTGTGTCAAATTACCTGTTACACTTTGGGGATGTCATATTACATCCTGAATTTGCTTTATGGATTTTAGTAAACATGATAGCTTTCCTTATCTGCATTTTGTACCTCTCATAAATGCATTCATAAGTCATTTATAGCTTTTACATTCCTGTAAAAGGGATGCTGTGAGAATCAAGGAAAGGCATTGATTTTTTAAATCCTTTGGTTCAACTCATGCTAGCTTTGGGTGGTGGTGGCTCCAGGGCAAAGATGTCTGACTCTCCCTAGGGGATGGCATCTCTTGGGACCCTGGGAACTGGGCAGTCTGTCATGACAGAAAAGTGTGCAGCTAGGCCGTTTGGCTTGGGCAATAGAAAAGATCTTCATTAGGCGGAGGTTAGAAGCCTGAATTCAAGGCCAGCAGAGTTGGCTTTCGGTGAGGGCTTGGGGCAGATGTGTTGGTGCCAGACTGACATTGATTGTGAGCCACCACATGATAGGTGGCATGCCAGGCCTCTACATGGCTGGGCAGACCATGGGTGTTTTTGTAGGGGCCCTGCTGGGAGGATGCTGGGAGAGCTTGGGAGGAAGTTTGGCCTGAGAATCAAGGGCAAAGGGGAGGCTTTGGGGCAGATTCAAGAGGTACAGATAGAGCGGGGGAAGGCATACAGAAGGGCAGGAGGTCAGCAGGGAAATGGGGGCAGCAACTGTCAGCACAGGCAACCAGCCATAGCAATCTCCACGACAGACTTGTATGGGGAAGGGAGAGGAGGGGAGTCGCCTGGACACTTGCAGGGAAGCCCAATTCCGACTCCACCTATTCCTAGCTGTGTCACCCTGGGGATTTTTAAAAAACTACTCTGAGCTCATCTCTTCAGTTGGCATGGTGAGAGGAGCAGGGCACAATGAGTTGATGGGTGTCACCTTGGCAAGAGGCCCAGAGAAGGTTCTTCGTGGGTTATAGCTCTCCCAGGGGATTCCTAGATTAAAGGTGATCGCACTGACTAAAGATGAACCCCATGGAAAGAAGGGGGTCTCTGGTAGCTCCCATGTGTCTGAGCCTTGGGAACTTATGAAGAATAGACGATGTGCATGGAGTGCTGGACCTACCTCTGGGCCCAAATCTGAAGACAATGGCAGCTTTTATATCTTGCTATCAAAATCATCCAAATGTCCTTGGCTGCATGTTATGAGGATGCTCAGGCGGCCTGTGGGACCCGTTGGAAAGGAGCTGGGGCCCTCACTCTACCCGGAGCCACAAGAGGACAGCTAGCACCTCTGTGATGTTGAGCGTATGTGCCAACTTGGAGTCCAGGAGATGCTGCCCATCAGGCATTCCATGTGTCCACAATGGACCACCCTTTTGACCTGGCCTTGTCCATATCCACTACTTGAGAGCAAAGTAAGTGGGCAGCGGTGGCTGCGAACAAATCCATTTCTGGGACCCACACTACTCCAAGACCATCCTTAATGCATCCATGAGGGAGGGGCCTCATAAGCTAATTACCATCCAGGAGGCTCCGCCTCTAAAAGGCAACATTCTCCCCCCTCTCCTCCCCACCTGTTCAAGCCATAGCAACCCTCCATCTTGGGATAGTCTGTTGCAGAGCCACAGCGAGCTGGAAAACACATGTCAAATGGTGAGAACAGCATGCTGGACTCCAGAGTGATTGTAGAAGGATCACAGGATCATGCAAAAGACATTATGAAAATCGATTCTAACACCAACATGGCTTATCTGTCACCATTGCTACTCAGCTGGCCCGCAGATCCCTGTGTCCCCAACCCCCCCCCCCAAGCTCCCACTCCCTGCCCCCTAGATGGGCTTGCCATTTTAGTGCTATGGGCCAGTGGGTGTCATCAGGACAAAGCTTTGGGCATCTCGCTGTTCCTGGTGGGGCCCTGGGGCTCCTTCCAGACTGGCAGGTGATGGCTCAGTGTGTGGAGGAAGGCACAGTTGCCTCTCTTCCCAGGGACTGTGTGGAAATTATGTTCTTATAATGAGGGTCCTGAAGAACCCCCTGCCCCCCAGGCTTAGATGGTGCTGCTGTACAGTGCTCAGCAGGCACATAGCAGCTGTTGATTATGACAGAACATGGCATGATGAGGGCCGGGGGTCCCCCCAGGAACAAACTCCCACTACACTGCCTGGCTGTCCCCATTAGTAGTGGCTTTTGAGGTGACAGGCTGGGTGAAATGTCGCCATTGGCATCCTGTCTCTGCCTGCCCATCTTGGGAGAGCCCTAGATGGTGAGGTACCTCATGACATTATTAATGCCGCTTTGCTAAAAATTTCACACACTCAGACAAATGCCTTATGGCATTTCCTGCTTTCCTGGGGCTCCACGGATGGAGAGAAAACGTCCCGAAATAGCAGCACGGTGCTGGTTGTCAAGGCAATGGGACCCTCCATCCAGCAGCGGGGACTACCAAACTGGGCTCCCGGAGGTGAGGGGCAGGGATGAAATAAATGACAAATGTGCCCAGGGCCCTCCAGAAGCCTCAGATCTTGGTTTTGTAAATCTAGGGTGGGCCTCCTCTCCACCCATGTGTCCCAGCAAACAGGGTGGCCGGGGTCAGCTGGTGAAACCAGACAGACAAAGGAGGAGTATGCTGCCAAGTGCAGCGGGCAGTGTGGAGTTGGATATGGCTGGGCTTCTCGTAATCTCTAATGGGCTCATGGGTGTATATTCATGGCTAGGTGTTAGGGAATCCTTTGGCAACGGAAACTCTGTTTTGGGGATCCTGCAATGGTTTAGGAGTGTGGTGGGGCTATCAGAGCAAGGATGGAGTTGGCTAGAAAATGGGGAGTTATGGTTAGGGAGGCTGGGGTGTTATGGGTTGGGAACATATGTGTTAGGTTGTGGGGTGGTGGTGCTTGCTCCTTGCCAGACCCCCGGGAGGAAAAGTTCCCCTTGGACACAGAGCAGGGAAGTGGCTCCACCGAGCATTGGAGGAAGTGAGCTTTCCTGCTATTTTCACCCCTGGAGTAGCACTTACGTTGAGTTTTCAAAACCTCGAACACCCATCCACACATGGCCCAGGAATGGAGTAGGTTCTTCATTCTTGAAGGCTGGCCTCCAGTCTGGACACACTGTGTACTCTTTCTTATGCATTTGAGACCCATTGTGTGCTCCTGGTTGTGTTAAGAAAGGCTTGGTCACTAGGCCCAGTGTGTGCTTTTGTGTGTGAAGGGCAGGTTAGAACATCTACTGTGTGTTTTTGGTTGAAGTAGGCACACTGTGTGCTCTTGGGTATATTATTCAGGGATAAGCCAATAGACCTAGTGTGTGCTTGGGCATACTATGCCCTTGTGTGTCTTTGAATGTTTTATATTCACTGTGTGCTCTTGGGAAGTTCAGTTCATGTCGGCCAATAGACCTACTGTGTGCTCCTGGGTATGCTAGTCAAGGGTGGGTCAGTAGACCTACTGTGTGTTTTGGGGTGTATTAGGCAAGGTCAGATGGAACAAGTGAAGTTTTCACCACTAATAGGGCTTGCTTCCCAGGGGTCCACCTCGTCTTTCATTTTGGGGTAGACCAGCCTGCTCAAAACAAGAACCAAAATACTGTTCTCTATCATGCAGGGAAGCCTCATCCAACTGTGTCTGGCCAACACCGAACTCCTTCTCTCAAGGCCACGGGTCAACCAGAAGGAGAGATCTGTGGGAAATTTGAATTGTGAGGTGTTTGGTGTGAATCTAACAAGTGAATTGGCAAGCATGAAGACCGCCCCCCCCCCCAGCCTCAGCACAGAGATGCTGCAGGAAGAAATCTCAGCTGGGATTCATTTGCTCAGAAAGACAGAAGCCAGCCCAGGAGCCGGGATTGTGGATCAGTCAGTGAGTTGGCCTGAGGTGATGGCTCTGTTGGCCAGGGTCCTTCACCATCCTAGCGCAGCCTTGCTGACATTCTCCATTGGGTTCCTTGATGACATGATGCTGAGAGACCTGGGAAATGGCCAGTGTCACCCTGGGGACAGAGAGACACCCCCCACACTTTTGAGGCTTTTGGTTCTCAGTGAGGGATATTTTTCTGGGGACCGTATCCAATGAGTTCAAGGCCGGGACTCAACACCTCCCCTCTGCTGTTGACTCACAGTAACAAATATGAGAGCTGGGCATGACATTTAAGGCCCAGTAGGGGACAGGGCCCGAAAGGAAATCATAATGAAATTGGGAGAGAAATGAGGAGAGGTGGAAATGAGCACAGAACCATAGGACATGACTCCCCCAAGCAGGTTTATGACTCAGAGAACCCCAAGTCTGCATTCATCTTCTCTAAGCCTTGTTTCTGGCTTGGAATCATGCATTCTACATAATAGGACCAGAAATCTGAGTATAGGCATCCCGCTCACTGACACACCTGCAAACCTTCATTGGAAATGGGGCAGAAAATGAGATGTGGGATTATCAGGACAAGTGTGGCCTCGTCCCCCCACACCTGTGTTCACCTTGAGGCAATCAGGAGAGTGGAAATCCCTGCTGTCCAATGTGACCCAGCCCTCCTTCCTTCCTGACAGGACTTGGGTTTGAATTCATGGCCTCTCACTTTCTGGGAAAGTACTTCACCACTCTCTGAATGGTCCTGGTGTTTTTTCTTTTCTTTTTTCTTCTTTGGGGCTGCTGGACTTGGAACTCAGGATTTTGCTCTTGCTTGGCTGGCACACTACTACATGAGCCATGTCTCTGGCCCCACTTTTTGCTGGTTATCCTGGAGATGCGGTTTTTCAGACTTTTCTGGTGAGGCAGATTTTTAACTGCAATCCTCTGACCTCAGCCTCCTGAGCAGTTGGGATGGCAGGAGTGTAATCTGAGCCAGGGCCTGACACTGAGTTTATACAGCTTTCCAGTCCTGTAGCCATGAGACGCAGAGACAGGGACAAGGTGCACTTCCACGTTGCTTTCCTGACGACCTTCACCCTCCATGCAAGAAGGACGATGGCATGGTGGGGTGCAAGCACCCTCCAAGTCCGTGTCCATGCTTGGCCTGGCCTGGCCTGTCCTGGCCACTGCTTCCACAAGGCTGGCTTCTAGGTTGGGAGGCCCAAGTGAATGGAGCTCCAAGATTTTTTGCTTTTATGTCTAAGAGGCTGTGACCCCCAGATCTTCCACAGCAGTGAGCAATGTTGCTTCTGGGATGCTGGGATGGGACACCCCCAATTCCTTCAGACAGACAGAAACCCTGTCTGCAGAATTCCTCATCTCCCAGGAAACAGAATGAGGATGTAATTCTGGCCTCTTCACTTCCCATCGCTTTGAGGTAGGGGTGAATGACTGGGAGACTTGGTTGGCTTTCCACAGCCTTGTCTGGTGCTTGGGGAGGAGATGGAGCTGAACCCTGTGGGTACAGCCGCCCTACCTGACTGATGGACTTACAGCCACTTCCATGGCCACAACCACAGCCACAGCCAACTTTTACTCTCAAGGATCCACTGAGGCATGGATGGCCTCAGAGGCTCTACATGCTGACTGGAGCTGAGGACCAAGTGGGGTTACAGAATGATCTGGGCTCACCCTCCCTCTCACGTTGTCTGCCCACCTGCCCTCGTCCCAGCCCCTCAGACAGGACATATTTCAGCTCTGCAGCTTTCATCTGGAAGACTGTCAGGTCATTGTTCAGAGGAGTCACACCGTGGAAATCCTCCCTGCGTAAGCAGTGAGGTTGTGGAAGTGCATTTGTAGTGCAGTGTGTGCCTTCAGGGATGGTCACATTTTAGATCTAACTTCCACATCTGTCCTCTGAGCTTGAATCACTCCACAGGCTACTTGTTTCCCTGAGAAAGACATAATATAATTCTTAATTTAATTCTATTGTATATATTTAATATATTTAATTCGTATATATTCATATATATGTACATATACTTCACATACACACACACACACATACACACACACACACACACACACACACACATATATGTGAGTAAGCATACAAACCTTGGAACAGTATATGTGCTTACTTTTATGTTCTAGTCCAACATGAAATTTAAATATGGATGGGTAACTTTCTTTTTCTCTTTTAAGTCTGAGACTGATACTAGAACCTGGCACTTTCCTCATTGACTGGCATTCTACCGATGGAGCCACAACTTCAACCCCTGATTGGTAAGTTTGACAACTTAATATGCTTAAAAACTTTTAGTTTGGAAAATCACCACCATAGACTAAACAAAAAAATAGCTTAGCAAGATCTGGGCTGTCATCCGTTTGTAGCATCCATCATAGAAAGCAAGTGTGATCATAATATATCAAGAGCATTTACAAATCAATAAGATGAAGGCTGATTACCTTTGTCAAAATAGTGGGTAAAAGACACAAATGGTAATTTGCAGTTTCCAAGATGTGGGAAAATATGTTTCCAACTAAGGAAATAAAAATGAAAACAAGATGCATTTACTATAAATTTGGTGTTCCCAAAGAGGCAGGGCCAACACTTCAAGCAAAGGCCAGCCTAAAGTGTATGGGGAAACTTGAGTTCACTGATGTTAGCTGGAACAAATGTTGTGGAGCATGAACAATGTCAAATCTCTGGACCCACATTAATCTCTAAATAAATTTTATTTTCTTGAGCCTTCCCCTCCTGTCTCCTTTAGGAAAAAATACTCAAACAGGAGATTTACAGCGAAGTAAATGGATGGCTTTTTTTGCCTCCACATAGATTTTATTGTGCATCTGCAGTGGGGGTCGGGTCTGTATTAAAAGGAAAGATTTGTTTCTACCACTTCCTATATATGCAGTAATTGCAATTCTTTTTGACCAATTTGTAGAAAAATTGAAGTCAA
Organism: Dipodomys merriami; assembly: GCF_024711535.1. Lineage (NCBI taxonomy): Eukaryota > Metazoa > Chordata > Mammalia > Rodentia > Heteromyidae > Dipodomys > Dipodomys merriami. The sequence goes on along the minus strand of NW_027202835.1, from coordinate 68,046 downwards.
CGGCTAGGAATTTTCCCCCTTTTTATTTTTCTTTCCATTCCAAAATTACACCAGAACTTATTCTTGAGGTGAGGTGTAGGTGTGTGTGTGTGTGTGTGTGTGTGTGTGTGTGTGTGTGTGTGTGTGTGTGTGTGTGTGTGTGTGTGTGTGTGTGTGTGTGTGTGCCAGCACTGGGGTTTGAACTCAGTGCCTCACACTTGCTAGACGTGGTGTTCTTCCACTTAAGCCAGTGGCCTCCAGCTCCTTTGTGCACTGGTTATTTTCTGGGTAGGGTCTCACTCTATGCCTGGCTTGGCCTGGCCTGGGTTGTCCTCCTGCACGTATTGCCTGTGTTGCTAGGGATGCCTAGTGTGTACCACCATGCCTAGCCATTGTGCTTCGTCTTTGGCTGGGATTACACATATTTGCACCACCACAGTCATCCACTGGTCAAGATGGGGGACTCAGACTCTTCTGTCCTGGTTTGTCTTGAAATTTGATCCTCTTGTTCCCACTTCCCAAGTAGCTGGAATAACAGGTGAGTCAGTCACCATGGTCAGCCCTGCATATGCTTTTAAAAGATATTCAATTTCATAAAAAAAAACAACACACAAGACATTTATCCTCTGGCCTGTTTAAAAACTGACACCATGCCCTGTTTTCTCCTGATGCTGGTTTGTAGCCTCATCCTGAAACCGGCCAAGATCTTGGTTGCTCAGGCCAACCTTGGCCATGAACCACATTAGCATCTGGTCCTGTAAAGATGGCAAACTTCTTGTGTTTTAAAACACAACAGAGAACAGAGAAGAGCGCTCCCTGTCCCTGTGTTCCCACCTGCCACAGGCAGGAACATTTGCTCCTCGAGAGTCTTTTGTGGCTCAGTTCCCAGGGACACATTCAGGCAGGCAGGCAAGCTTCAGAGCCTGAAAAGTATACATCCTTGTTCAGGAGAAGTGCCGGAGGTTAGGAAGCGCCCCCACTTAAAGAAGGGAACAGAAGATAGAAGGCAGAGGACTGACTGGGTTTGCCATCGTTCTCTCCCTGTCAGCAGAGACACAGGATGCACTTCAGTCGGATTGGCTGCAGAGGCAAACGCTCTATTTCTCACTCAGCTTTCCTCAGACATTTTAAACTTTTTGGTTGGAAATAAGAAAATTGAACTCAGAGCCTAGGTCCTGTCTCTGCCCGAGGCAAGTGCTCTACCACTTGAGCCACAGCTAATTGGAGATAAGTGCCTGGGCTGGCTTTGAACCACGGTCCTCAGATCTTAGCCTCCTGAGTAGCTGGGATGCCAGGTGTGAGGTACAAGCACCCAGCAGCCATCTTCACTGCATTGCTCTGCTCTTTAGGCACAGATTATACAGGACGATGTAGTGAAGAGCTCACAGTACAAATCGCACTTCTTCCTTGTTATCTTCTTAAAGCTCTTACAAACACGCAGGTTCTGGGCTAGGTGTGGTGACATATAGCTGTAGTCTCAGCTACTCAGAAGGTAGAGACAGGAGGATCTTCAGTGTGAGGCCAGCAGGGGTAAATGGCACACTGGCAGTTATGAGTTATTTGTTTTATTGGTATAGCTATGTTGAATTCCTTCCTTCCTCCCTCCTTCCCTCCTTCCCTCCCTCCCTCCCTTCCTCCCTCCCTCCCTCCCTCCCTCCCTCCCTCCCTCCCTCCCTCCCTCCCTCCCTTCCTTCCTCCCTTCCTTCCTTCCTTCCTTCCTTCCTCTCTTCCTTTCTTCCTTCCTTCCTTCCTTCCTTCCTTCCTTCCTTCCTTCCTTCCTTCCTTCATTCTTCTCTCTTTCTCTCTACTCAGTTATGGGCCTTGACTGTCCCTTAGCTCTTCAGCTCAAGATGAGTACTCTAACACTTGTGCCATAGCACCACGTCCAGTTTTCTGGAGATTCACTTGAGATAAGAGTCTCAAGGACTTTCTTGCCCTGGCTGGATTTGAACCTCGATCCTCAGATGTGAGCCTTCTGAGTGGCTAGGATTACAGGTGTGAAATACCACCACCCAGATTCTTGAGTTTATTTCTCATTTCCCCTAAGCAATTGATTAAAACACATTTTCCTTCAGGAAGTTAGGATCCCTCTCTTGAAGTTCCTATCTCTCTTACACTGAAAAACCACCATGTTGATCTGGTCAGAGTCTGATGTTGCTCTTTACAGACACACGGTGGCGCTGTTGACCTTACGTCCACCTCTCAGGCTGGGCAGGCCCAAAGTCCCAGGGATACCATGGGAAGCATCTGAGGACCAGCCAGAGCTCTGTCCCCATGAATGGTGTCATAGCCCTTGTGGTTCAGCCATTTCCACAAGTGGCACAGTTGGAGCACAGCTGTCTTGGAGCAAGCCTTTCAGGTCCACATCTATCCCCACTCTCAGAGAAGGCCCTGGGCCTCTTCTATCCCCCTAGCTCTCCTGACCTCTGGGTCAAGGTGGGGGGGGATCAGCCCCTGGAGGACCTTGGTGACCACCTGGGTCTCTCTAGCACGTGGTTCTGAGCATGGGACACTTGCTGGCCTGGCTTGTGTTCTTCTGGCAATGAACGGGGCTCTGTTCTTCCTTGCATTTCCAGCAAGCAGTAGAAGGACTGTTGGGAGCCTGGAAGGCCTCCACAATGCCTGGGGATAGGAGCATGCCTGGGGCCTGGCAAAGCCCAGCCTGCAGGCCCATCTTGGCTTTGACGCTCTGAGTCCGTCAATTTAACTCTCCACACTGCTGCCATTGATTTTTATGTCTCTACACTAATTAGACATGTTATCACTAATCTTTCGTAATCACCACAAGGAGCTTGTGGAAAGTCTCTGAGATTTCAATCTACATTAAAAATAAGAAACATTATCACCTCTGGGAAAATGAAGAAAAAAGCACATGTAATTTTAATGTTTAAATCAATAAAGCTATCCGGCTTCTCTTTTGTGCTGGTATCAGAGGAATTTATAAATATCCCATTCAAAGTTCTTCCTGTCCCTCTGATTCCCCAGGGCTGAGGGCTGACTTTTGGTGTCAGATGGAAGCTAAGCAGATGAATGTCAAGAGCACTCTTGTGCGGGGGCTGGGATGGACTTGGGGGTGGACAGGGGCGGGGAGGTGTTCTCACTCCTTTATTTTGATTTCTGTTGATTCTTATTCAAAAAGCCTTTGAAAGGCGAGAAAGGAGGAGAGAAAAATCCTTTCTTTTTTAATTAATCTGTCTTTCCAATTGTTAGATCACCAAGTTTGATTGCCAAACAACTGGCCTGCCCCAGGCAGATTAGATCATGTAGGTGCAGACAGGGAGGGAGAGGTAACCAGCATGCTAACAAGGACCCTGCCTTTGGGAATGTGGAGAAAAGAGATGATGTTCAAATGCAGAGAAGCAGAAGCAACTCCAGCACATTCTCTCTCGAACAATGGGAATGAGAATGTATAGATACGGAAGAGAGAGGAGCTTGTTTTTAATGTGCTGTAGATATGACAGGCTGTAATTTGGAACATCTCTGATCAGAAACAGAGGTGACATGTAGCCAGGTACAGGGTGGGGGGGGAGGCAGAGAAGGCAAACACATTCTCTCTGCCCCAGCCAGGCTGGCACAGGCCGTGGAGACAGCTGGTGCCCACTGGGTGCTGTTGTGTGCCACAACTGCAGAGGCAGGCTGTGTTCGCACAACTCCAGTGTGTGTGGGGGAACTGTAGTCAGCTCGAAGTGAGACAGCCAGGGAAGAATACGCTGATCCACTCTCCCTGCTTGCCAGGGAGCTCCCAGCTCATATCTGGTGAGACCTCAGCTGCTGACTTGGTGGCAGGAGGGTGAGGTTTGTAGTGTGCTCCTAGTTTGTCTGGAGATGAGAGGCAGCTGTTGTGAGGATGGGTCCTTCCTGAGGCTCCCAGGAAGGAATTCCTGGCTTTCTAAAGAGAGAACAGACCTGGGCTGGCATAGTTGCTCTGCTTTGCTATGTGCAGTGAGGAAAATGATGGAGAAAAACACATTCAAGAGGTTATTATAGAGACAGTGAGTCAGCTGCAGGGAACGCGGACCTGGCTGAGATTTTTCAGGTCGGGATCAGGTGAGCCGTCCCTCACTGAGTGTAAACTGATAGGAAGCTTGATAGACAGGTAGAACTTACGCCCCTGGTGTGCAACTGCGCATGCCCAAGTTTGCTGTGACTGCTCATGTGCAGTTAGTAGAGCTAGACTGGCCTCCTGCCAAGGCTTCCGGACACCAAGAGGCCTAGGGGTGACTGTAGGTCACTGTCCTGTGTTTGCACTGGGGCCTAGGGGTCACTGCAGTTCACCATCCTATCCCACACTGGTGAGGGGCTCTGCTTCTTCGGGGAACCCTGGCCAAGGGGACTAGGGACCAGGCCGTGTAGCCTCAGGAATCCCGGCTCCCTTTTGATGGGCCCTTTGCTGGCCATGTACACTTTTCACTGGTACTGGGCTGTGTCCTCTGGAGAGGTCTCTCCCTTGTCCTAGCCTCTCCCCTGCCATGGAAGACCGGCCTTTGTCCCCACCCTCCAGAGTCTCTGTCAAGAGTCAGTGAGGTTGCAGACACCAACCCTAGCACTGGGGTGGACAGAGCAGGTGTATCCCCTGTTGTGACCAGGAATGGTGACCTGCCCAGGAGCTCAGCACCGGTACTCCTGTACCTCACCACTGCCTCATGCACTCCTCCCAAATCCAGGGGGATTTCTTCTCAGAAAGGGGGATTTTCTGGATTCAAGGTTTCTAGACACCTTTGTCATCTAAATGCGGATTTATGGACAGAAAAGGCAAAAGAGGTGATAAAACCAAATTTTCTATCTCTCCCTTTCACTCCTTCCTTTCTTCTTTGGCCTGGGATTTGAACTCAGGTCTTTGAGCTCGCTAGGCTGGCACTCTACTACTTGTGCCACATGCCCAGTGCTTTCTGCTTTCATGACTTTTTCTATAGGGTGAAGTTTCCATATTGTCAATGATTGTGTGGCCAACAAGACCAGTTCATTCACCCATTCACACGCCAACAGTGGTCTTCAGGAGGAAAGGAAATGCTAAAAAAAAAAATAATAATACACAAAGTTTTTTGCCTTTTGTTTTAGCCGAATATCTGAGCAGATTATCGTGGCTTTGGGTTTTCACCAATTGTGATCAAATTTTGGACAAAAAGCAGCTAAGCAGGGGGTGGCTATAATTGGACGCTGGTGGCAAGCTCTACTGTCTCATTTCTGGGCCTGTGATGAGGGCTACGTTGGGGCCAAGCTGAGCTGCGCACCGCCTGGCGGCCAAGAAGTAGAGGCAGACAAGTTGTTTCTGGGAAAAAGACCCACGCTGGGAGGATACTCCACAGTGACTGCGGCCTCCTCCAACAGGGCTTCAGTTCCAGTGTCCACTCACGAGTGTTACCCAGGGATAAATATGAGAGCTTATGACTAAGTCAGCTCTCAAAACCCTATCGTCCAGAACCAGGCCTTTGTCCCATGAGCCTCTGGGGGCGTCTTTGGTTCAGACCCTGATAATAGCATTGGAACAGCAAATCTAAATCCCAGCAGCGGTCCTGGGAGAGGGCTGTGTGGTTATGTCTGAAAGTCAGGAGCCTCCTTGGCAGAATGAGTATCAGTCCTGGGCGACTGAGCAGAGGTTTGAACCCAGTGCTGCCCAACACCAGCACAGTGTTTCTCCTGGCAGATCTCCCCAAACTACTGTCAGAGTGGATGTTTCTAGAATCTTCGATGAGGCAGCATGTGGCCCTGAGCTTTGCATGGAGCCCTCTTGGGAAATACTGCCTCCAAGCCCAGAGGGAAGGGTTATCGTCAAATGAGCTGTCCATACCAAGAGGAAATTAGAGAGAGATGTAGAGCAATTTTGCAGTGCTCTTGCTCTGCTGACAGCTGTGTATGCAGCTGGCAACGCATAAGGAGGATTTATTAGAAGACGTCATATTTGGTTAAGTACTTTGTATTAAGATGAGTGTTTCCCTCATACAATGGGTTTCCAACCATTTCCAGGTATTTTTTTTAACTCCTTGCATTTCACCGAGGCTGAATTAATTACAACAATTACCAGTCAGAAAACCCATACTGCCCAATTATCATGTAATTCATTTTCGCAGATCACTGTGAGTTTGGATAAAAAGTGGAAGACTTTTAGAAACTGCTGTACTTTCCTCTACAAACCTTACTGTTGTGCTCCATAGTTCTAGGGTGGCTTGAAGATGAGCTAAAGGCATGGCCTTTGTTAGAGGCGTGGCTTCAGTGGATAATATGGCATTAGTAGAAGTGTGGCTTCAGCAGAAGGTGTGGCTTCAACAGGAGGTGTGGCCTCAGCTGTAGGTATAGCCTCAGCAGGAGGTATGGATTCAGCTGGGGGTGTGGCTTCAGCAGGGGGTGTGGTCTCAGCTGTAGGTATGGCTTCGGCAGGAGGTGTGGCTTCAGCTAGGGGTGTGGCTTCAGCAGGAGGTGTGGCTTCAGCTGGGGTGTGGCTTCAGCAAGGTGTAGGGCCTCAGCAGTGGTATAACTTCAGCAGGTGTGGCTTTAGCGGGAGGCACTCCTTGTGGCATCCAGCCAGGTTCGAATCCAGTTGTTGCAGCCTTAGGCAGATATGGAATCTTTCTGTACCTGTCTTTGCTCATGTGTAAATAGGTGAGTGCATGTGTCTTTGTTTTATGGGGACAAGGATAAGCCAGTGTAGCTGGTGCCCCAGAATGGCCAGTGAGCAGTGAGCACCTGTTGTTACTGGATGTAACCTTCCTGCAGGCTCACACAGCTAGCTAGCTAGCTCAGACATTCCAACACCTCATGGAAGGACACTCCAGGCTGCCTTAAAGGTCCTGGATGCAGGGAACTGTACTTGGCCCAGTCGTCCCACTGTCCTTTCCAGCCAGAGGGAGTGTTGCAGTTTCTGGCTATGCATGTGGGGGACCCAGTCATTTTGCTGTAGGCTGACACAAATGAGAGCCACCAAGTGGTGTCTCCATTGGAGTTCTTAATCTCCCTCTTTCTACCTGTCTCAGTGTGGTCAGACATAAAACTCATTGGCCTGGGGCCAGCAGCACGGCTCACCCAAAATGGAATTAAACCACATGTTTCCTTTCTTATCTTCCCTCCTCCTCCCTGGGCCACCAGCCGATGGAGAAAGCTTTCATTGCTCTCATTGTTTCCCTGCCCTCTCCCTTTCCTCCTCCTGCTCCTCCTCCTTGTCTTTCTCTGCTCCCAGGCCATAAGGTGAGCAGCTTCCCCCTGCACAGGTTCTCATGTGCTGCCATAATGCTATGCCTCAGTGCAGGCCCAGAGTTGTCGAACTGGTAAACCTTGGATCAAAACCATGAGCTAAGATGAAATTCTGTACCTTTTAAATAACTTCTGTCTCCTGTATTTGTCTCCACAGCAGCAGCAGCAGCAACAACAAATCCATTGGTGCCAAAAGGAGAAGTATCCAAGAAAGAAAAGTGACAACGGAAGTGCTGTTATTTAAAATCATTTCTGTTATATCACTCTGAGGCTCACGGTGCTGACTGAAGTCTGTCTCAAGTTCCTCTACTGGTTACAGCCATACTTCTGAATGAATGTCAGGCCCCTTTGGTATCTGCTTGAGACTGGCTTCAAGACCTGTCCTCCATGCAGAGCACTGGTACCTACCCAGGGTCGGGGTCACTACATGGAGTCCCGCTCCCCTCACAGTTCATCTGTCAGGCTTCTTTTTAACTCTTGAATTATGCTTTGGAAAAGCAGCCAATTGAGCAGAAAACATAAATTGTAACCTATTCTTCCTTGTACTAAAGTTTTAATATACTTTTTTTGTCTTTAGCTCAAAAGAAATCGGTTCTACATCCCTTTTAGACTATACTGACTCAGTTCCATACAATCTCCACGAAAGCCAAATTGCTTAATTAGACAATAATATCAGAGACATTGACAATTATATCTGATTACTGACTTCTCAGATGGTTGGCATTACCATTTATATTCTTTGCAGGTGTGTTTTTTAAGACTGAAAATAATTTATTGAGAGATGGTTCTTGGAAGTTATTTTTAATAGCCTAATGGTTTTTTAATTTTCCAATCATTTATATTCATCATCTAGAACCGAAAATGGAGTCAGATTGATTCTCATCATGTGGCAACTCCTTTTTCCTCAGTTACAGACTGGTGGGACATGGAGATGAAGCCGAGAGAAGAATTATTTCACCATTACCTATGATGTTAGAAGGGACAGGCCACAGAGGAGATGAACTCTGAGTGGGGAGCCATAAAAGTAACCCACCGAAGAAGGTATGTTCTATGGTTGTACATTTTATTTGGTTGTCATAGAAGTCTCTCAATACTTCCAGAATATTGTTGCTGTTACCTTGCATTAGCGGAGTGGGAAATGAGGGTCAGAGGAGAAGCAAGATAGACAGGGGCCTGGTTCAGGCCACGGATCTCAATACTTTGAAATAATGTCCCCTTTCCCCTTTTCAATTACCACCAAGTAATTGGACCACCTTTTCAATTACCACCAAGTAATTGGACCAAATGGTCAGCTGAGCACCCACCAGATGTGTGACACACATGCCAAATAGTTCACATGCACTTTGCCCTTGAATTTCACAGCCACAATGTGTGCTTTTGTTATCTCTAGTCTACAGATGAGGAACCTCTCTCATTGAGAGGGAAGGTCCAAGTCAAGGTCAAGTGACTGGCAGAAAACACAGAGCTGACTCGTGACAGAGCCACACTTCTATCCTAGGGGTTCTCTGTGCTTTCTCCTTACCCAAAGCTGAATATCAATCAGTATCACAAATTGATATTGCAAAAAAATAAACAGCTGGATGGAGGACGATGTTTTCTGCAAGTAGTTACTGTGGTGAAGGGGAAAGAGCACTGTTGGGACCAAGGGTTTAACACATGGCTTGGTGGAGGTGGATTAGGATTGGTAAGTTTGCAGCAGGAAATCACATTTCTCTGTCATTAGTGTCTCCCTGGAGAGGAAATATGGTCTCTTTATATTGAATATCAAGAAGAGCTCCTGCTTTAAAAGCCATCAGAGCAGCTGGTCAGGATTTGGGAGAACCTCTTGGTTCTTACAAGCTCAATTAGACAAACACAATGATTGTCAACAACCATAATAAGGCCTCAGACTGTTTTTATGCAAATGTAACATTCCAGTAAGGGAGTCCTGGATCCTGTGTTCAGCTATCCACAGTGGCACACTGTGTTCCATTTAGGGTGCCCCACTGTAGGAGGGTCCCAGGTGGGGTGGAGGATTTTGTGGTACTTGAACAATGATGCCCTCTGGTATGGTTTGTACTTGAAATATCCCCAAAAGCTCCTGAGTTGAAGGCTTGCTCCCCAGCTGGTGGCCATAGTGAGAGGTGACTGGATCCTGAGGGCTCTGCCTCTACCAATGGGCTCATCCACTGATGACCTCATAGCTGAGTGGGCTGTCAGGAAGCGGGGCCTTGAGAGGTGATTGGATCTCCTCAGGAAGTATCTGGCTCCACCAATGGGCATCAATTGATGATATCATAGCTGAATGGGCTGTCAGGAGGCGGGACCTTGAGTGGTGATTGGATCATGGGGTTCTCGCTCTAGCAACGGGCTCATCCACTGATGACCTCATAGCTGAGTGATCTATCAGGAGGTGGGGCCTTGAGAGGGGATTGGATTCCAACGTTGCTACCTTCATCTATGGATTAATGCCTCCACAGGGTGGGAGATGTGACCTTGAATGGAGTAACTTTTCCCAGCCCATTCCCCTCTCCTTTCTCCACCTTGTGTTTCTGCTGCCACATGTGCTGCCTACCTCAGCTCAAAGCTATAGCTCCAGCCAACCACAGATGGAGACAAGCCCAAAGAAACCTTTCTTCCTTCGAGTTCAATTCCTTAGATCTTGTCACAGCATTGGAAAGCAGACCGACACTGTCTGTGAGAGCAAGCTCAAGGATCTGAGGCTGTACGGGGAGGGGCGAGGTGGAGGAGAGGAGGGGGCTCAGAGCAGGCCCGAGAGGGGGGCACTCTGGAGCTAGCAGAAGCGTCACATTGGACTTGCTATGATCTCTAGGCTGTGACGGTTGGGGACAGGATGGAGATGGTGTGCTCTACAGTGTGCTCTACAGATCTGCCAATGTGTGTAGTGTGTCACAAGTTTTCTGAGAAAGAGAGCACCCAGGGCTACATGGCTGGATGAGGGGATATGGCATAATTGTGGCTCTCCTCACACTTAGAGGCTTGGGGGACATTCACAAAAATTCTGGTCACTGGCTGAAACCTCAAGACATGGGAAGATTGGCTCAGATCTCCATTTGTCTTCTATCTTATAGCTTGTTAAGGTTCCTCCTCCTCCTCCTCCTCCTGCTCCTCCTCCTCCTCCTCCTCCTCCTCCTTCTCCTGCTCCTCCTCCTCCTCCTTCTCCTGCTCCTCCTCCTCCTCCTCCTCCTCCTCCTGCTCCTCCTGTTCCTCCTGTTCCTCCTCCTCCTCCTCTTCCTCCACCTCGTACTCCTCCTTCTCCTCTTCTCCTCTCCCCTCTTCACATCTCTTTTCTTCCTCCTGCTTTCTCCTCCTTCTTCTCTTCTTCCCTTTCTTTCTTCAACTACCCTTCCTCTTTCTTCCTAGTTCTCCTCCCTTTCTTCCTCCTTTTCTTTTCCTTACCTTCCTCATCCCAGGCCTTGTTCTTTCACTACTTGGCTTATGTGATTACTTCCAACTGAATCTTTTGAGAGCAAGTTTGTCCTGGACTCCCAGCTGACTAGCTCAGATCTTGGAGGTTCAGGTAGGCACTGCCTTTATGGATGATCTGAGCACCACCTTCTGGGGACAAGAGGCATGGGGCCAGAGTCACCGTGGCGCACCTGGGCCTGGGTAGAGAAGCCCACTGGGCTGTTGGCATATTCACCAGCTGAGGGCTGGTTTATGCTGGGTGCTTGTTGCTCACTGTGGACTAACTTCCACTCCCAGCACCCCTTTGGAAATAGAAGCTTGGTATGCATGCTTGTCGTTGAGGCTCTCAGGACTGGACAAGAGGGAATTTACAAGAAAGCAGACATGTGATTGCTTCGGGAGTTTTAGTGTGGAGGACCTTGCAGCCTCATGACCCAGGCCCAGGGCTGCTGGTCGTTTCTGTAGTGGGAACTCTTGGCGATGACAGAGTTGTGGTTATGAACTGGAACACAAGAACTCATTAGACACACCTTGCACCTTGCCATGGGGGTCATTTGGGGAATCACAGAGTGGCATTGGACGGTAACAAGGGAGACCACCTGTCCAGTTGCTCCTGAGCACCCCCCCCCATGAGATGAGGCATGGGTTGGTGGTCACATGTTTGACATGGTCTTACACGATGTGATGGGACACTTGGTTAGCACAGACCTGCCCTTTTCCTTCTCTCTCGATGCGGAGTCCCTGGCTACCCCCAGGGCCTCAGGCTCAGGTTCCCCTGGCAAGTGAGAGTGGAGGGCATCCTCTTGTCCCAGTGGAACTGCTCCCACACAGGCCATGTGGGAGAGAGCTGTGCTGGGCTCTGTGGTTCCTGCCCATCTGGTGTTCCTGCAAGGGACCTGTGGCTGCTTAGTAATATCATTGCTGTAAATCTACAACTCGACTTGTCTGCTAGTTTATATTTAAAGTGTTTTTACTGAGTGCTGGTGGCTTACACCTGTAAACCAAGTGACTCAGAAGGCTGAGATCTGAAGATCGCAGTGTGAAGCCAGCCTGGGCAGGAAATTTCTTTTCTTTTCTTTTTGCCAGTCTTGGGGCTTGAACTCATGGACTGGACACTATCCCTTAGCTTCTTTTGCTTAAGGCTAGCTTTATATCACTTGAGCCACAGCACCACTTTTGGCTTTTTCTGTTTATGTGGTACTGAAGAATCAAACCCAGGACTTCATGCATGCTAGGAAAGCACTCTATCATTAAGCCACATTCCCAGTCCCAAAGCTTTGCTCTTTTTCTTCTACTTTTCTCCTGATGCTTTAGGAAAAGATGGAAGAGACAGAAGAATAAAAGATGGGGAAGAATGTGACCTTAGGGTCAAGAGATCAGAACTTTACTCAAAAATCTAGAAAGAGCCAGGGGCAAGAAGCTCATAACTATAGTTCTAGGTACTCAGGAGGCTGAGATCTGGAAGATTACGGCTCAAAGCCAGACCAGGCACATGAGGCTCCATCTCCAATGTAATCAAGAAACATCTGGGCTGGAGGCATGGCTCAAATGGTTTAGCACTGGTCAGTCAGCAAGAAGCAAGCAAAAAGCCTCGGTTCAAACTTCAGCACCATCAAAAAGACTCTGAAAGAAGAGGAAGGAAAACTAGTAGACATATTAGATGTACTGTGTTGTTTAATTACTGCCCCTCGCTGGTTGGTTATTTTCGAGGTGGGGTCTTGCTCATGCCTGCACTGGAGTGGTCTGTGGTCCTACTATTTGCGCTGTCTCATATCTCTGGAGATGGCACAAGGGTGCCACTGCTCCTAGCCATTGTGCTTCCACTGTGTCCGCATGTCAGGGGCAGGCCACCACTCCAAGCTACTGGTTGAAATGGGGTCTCGCAAACTACCATGTCTGGGCTGACCTCGTACCACAATCCTCTGAACTCCTCTTCTGAAGTAGCTAGAGATACAGGCTCGTGCCATGGTGCCAATTTCTTCCTGTTGTGATAAAGCCACAAATGCCACCATCGGTAGCCTACCCTCATGACACAATGGGACACTTGTCACTTCTCAATGTCCCCACCTTGAAGGGCCACGGACACAGGCCCATGGGAGTCAGCCTGCAACACATGCACTTTTGGAAGGACAGATGCAAACCAGAGCCCTCAGCTCATTTTGCTTTAGTTACTTTTTAGATAGAGCCTCACATTCTTGTCCTGGTCAGCCTCGACTGTAGTCCTACTGATGCTGTCTGCAGAGCTGGGATGACAGGTGTGAGCCACCATGCCCTGCTTGCTGGTTGAGATGGAGCTTTTTTTGCTTTGCTGGCTGTGATCTATGATCTTCTTTACTTTGACCTCCCCAGCAGCCCAGGATTCACCGGAGCTTTGAGTCTCGCCTTCAACTCTGCCACCCTTTCTACTTTCCCTGTGCCAGGCTCTTCCCTTCACATTTTGTGAAATACAGTCTCAGTTCTCTGCCAGGCCTCTGTGATTTACTGCATGGTGGAGCAAGTAAGACATCCTTCATTTTCATACACAGGAGGAGCTTTAAAAGTTAGTCTCTGAAGTCAGACTGTAAGGCCTCTTGATTAAGAGTGAAATCGCAGACACGATGCCCCAGCTGAGCGCCGGGAAGATGAAGGTGCTAAGTACAGAGCAATTACAGCTAATTTTCTGATGCCCAGATGCCCGTGGACCTCAAAGGTAGTCTGAGTTCAGGTGTTAGTTGGGGTGGGAGTGGGGTGGCAGGCTCACTGGGCTGGCTTTGGGGAGATGTGAGTTGAGTGTGACTCCTGAAGCTACTTTGATTAAGGGAGGTCTGAGGGCTAAAGGGTAGGTAGGAGATGGAGGAGGGCTCCCTGGGTATGTGGAGTCTCCACATCACTACCAGGCTTTGGAACAAAGAAATAAAGACATGAGGATAGATCTCCCTCTCTTCACCAACAAGAGAGTGGGCAGCAAGGGCGGGCAGGGGAAGGGAGAGGATGAAGGGGTGCCTGTGGAAAGGGAAAAACTGAATTCAACAGAAATTCAAATTGCATTTTTTTTGTTTGAACCCAAGGCCTCCCTTTTTCTCGCCCTCCTCTTCATCCCTCCCTCCCTCGAACTCAGGACCTTGTATTCACTCTAGAGATGAAAAGAAGCATACAAAGAATCTTGCTTGGCTTTCTTGCTCACAGCTGGCGATCTATCATCTGAGCCATGCCTCCAGTCTGAATTGTTGCTGGTAATTTGAGAGACAGATTCTCAAAGACTTTTCTGTCTGGGCTGGCTTTGAACCAGCCTCTCAAGCAGCTAGAATGACAGGTATGTCCATCAGGAACCAGGCTTGCGTGTCCTTTATTTCTCAAATTATATAACACAGGCCCAGGCTTTTCTGCCTGAACGCGGCACTTCTGAGATAACTTTTTCTTCAAAGACCTGCGCCTCCTTCCATCTCTCAGGAAATGGTACGGACTCTGAGTCTCTGAGCACCTCATGGGGAATTCAGTTTCAACAGTATCTTCTCCCCAGCTCCAAGCCCACATCTCTGGTCTCCGTGTAGGAATGAGGGCAAAGGAACACTTCTAGCTCTGGTCTCAGAGGCCTGGGTCCAGGTCTGACTGTGTCTGCTGATCTCTGGGGTTGGGGTGAGTCTACGTATGGATCACATGGTGCAGACAGGGCTGGTTATCATGGTGGCTGGGGTGGGAATGAGGAGAAAGAGGGGGTTGTAGAAGAAGGAGGATGAAGACGAAGAGGAGAAAAGTAGAGAAAGGAAGAGAAAAAGTAGTAGAGAGGTGTTGGGAGCCAACAGTAAAGTTTAAAGTTCATCTTGACCCTGGTGCTCACTTGAAGGTAAGTACAAGGAACTGGTTTACTTAGAAAACACCAGGTGCCCGAGATTGCTTTGCTATGTCTGCAGAGTTTGTTTTACTTTCTACCAGTTGACCTTGTCTTGTTTTTACTGCACTCTATTTTTACTGAAATTTTCCTTGTTTCTCTGGACTATTGTAACCTTATGTTACTTCTTGACTTCTGATAGTATATATTAAGAAAAGTTAAAAATAAATGGTGCGCAGTCTTGAGCTGCAGACCTCCCGACCCCATCCTTTGTCTTATGTCTTTATTTTTCTGCATCCTCGCCAACTAATTCAGGATTCCCTTTTGTTGCCGGCAGGCTCCAGCAAGTGGCACCCGAACAGGGAACTGAAAACCTGGGATCATGGCAGAGGACCCAGCTAAGGTAAGAGGACATCCAGAAATAGAGAGCGGGAGAGAGTATAGTCGGGAGTAAGAAATTATGGGGCAAGGTAACAGCCACATGTTATATGTGCAGGCTCTCAAGGGTATGCTTCATGCTCAAGCAGTGAAAGTTAGACAGAGTCAGTTAGAATGTATCTTTTACTTTGTTGAGGAAGTATACCCCTGGTTCCTGGAGGAAGGAACCATTAGTTTAGAAACTTAGCAAAAACAAAAAACATTCAGGGACACTATGATGCAAATGCCCTGTAAGTTAAAACATTGCTGCTTTGTAATTGTCTGGTATCTGTGTAGCCTGCAGGTTCTGTATTGGGGTTGGCAAGAGGTATTGGCGGACGCACTATAAGACAGCCAACTGGGCCAATGGGAGCCATCCCCCAGATCCCCATCAGGGTAAACTATTCACTAGTGCGGACATTTGGGCCCATCTGTAGTCCAACACTTTCTGTCTGACAGTCTACAATGCGCACGCTGTAAATGTGTTTTGTCTCAATGTTTGTGTGTATGTATTCTGGAATTCTTGGAATGTTTCTTCTCTCAGATTCATCCTGATGTGAGAGCCTAGAGGAGACTGGCTAACACTCACTCAATATCTGTTTCTCTCTAGCTCCTTCTTTTTTACTTATACTTTAAACTGACCCCCTTTTCTACGCTTCACAGCCACCTCCTTCACCCTCTCTGGATCAAGAAGTCGGGGGGTGGTGGGGGTGAAAAACCTGGAGGATCTAACAATAACTTAAAAGGGCCGGCAGGGAGAACTCACAGCCGGATGAAAATTCCACTGACCACCTACAAGTGACACCAGCAAGACCTTGGCCTCCAGCCTTGACGGCCGCTAGGGACTTCTTTCCCTTTCTCCAACATGACTGGCAATTTTCCTCTACCTTGGAAGGCCCCTGGGTCAATGTTTGCAGGAATCTAAAAGAAAAATCCTCCGGAGGTGAGTAGAGGGGGTTCGAATCCCCTGGTAAGTGGATTTGAGTCCCACTTGTGAGTGGTGGTGAGATGTCGCCTCATTCACTGAGACCTGATTTTGTCTTTGTGGCCACTGTTTGTCTTGTTTACTTCGGTGTGTTTTCTGTTCTATGTTTTCTGAGGTAGGGATGAACTGGGGGCCCATTAGTCCCCAACTCAGCCTTTTGTTGTTGTCTTGTCTAGTTCTGTTTTAGAATTGGTACCAGTTTTAAATGTACATCCAACTGATTGATTTTTGTGCGCTTTAAGATCTGTGTGTGTGTTGTGTGTGTTTGTGAACATGTTTAAGATAAGAATTATCAGCATGCTGTAACAATTGGGTGAGTTTAAGTTTAAAATTCAAAAGGTTATGAGGTTTGGACATTACCAAAAATTTTAAAGAATTTTCACATTGTTTTAAATGACCTTTTAAGGATTCTTTAACTTAAAAAATTAAAAAATCTGGTATTTTAAAATGCATAAGGCTGTTTACACTGTAATCAAGTTATCTGGCTTAACAAAATGCATTGGCTGTTTGGAATTTAGTTCTCTTGGCTAAAATTTGGGAATAAATATTACAAGTTTAAATGTAAAAGTTTGTTTAACACTGTCAAACACATTACTGTCCTGTCTGTCTAAAAGTATGTATTCTCATTCAAAAAAACAAGAGATAAGAAAAGGAAAAAATGTAAAAGCCAACAAAAGACCTAGCTTTAGGAGTAAGGGGTAAACAGGCCAAAGTTCAGTTCAGCTGGTCATACATGGTGGGACAGGCCATGGGAGGAGTCCACGCATGGTGAAAGGGGACAAGTTGGCACAAATGCAGTTCATCATACCCTAAAGAGTGTGATTAGGTGTGTGTCCATTCCACAGGAGGGGCCAAGTGGCCCACTTTGTTCTGTCCTTTTTCTCTACAGGTAAATACTAGAAACATGATGGTAAAAAAAATTAGTGATGTGATGATCTGATTAGTATTTCTAAAACTACCCCTTGGACTTTTGCTTTCAATGATGTTCTACAATTAGGATATGTTTTTAAAAGTCATAAAGGTGTTAAGTTTTCCTTCTTGGTACAGTAATGGTGATTGTAATTCTTGCATTAAGGAAAAATTGTCATGTGAGTTTATAAGTTTAAATGTGTATCTGTTTTAAAACAAGCATCCAAGAGACAATGAGTGACACTTGGCCTCAAGATTTTAAAGAATTTTTTAAAAATGTAACTAAAAACTAAAATATAAAATAATAAAAGAGATTAATAGGAGGCTTAAAAATTAGGAATGGATTTCTGGATATAAAGTTTAAAAGTAAAATTGTTGTTAACATTTGCCTCAAAGTGGAAAAATTAGGATTACCAAAATAATTGCTTTGGGATTCAAAGTGACAGAGCGTTAGCCTTGAGCTGTAAAGCTGAGGGATAGCACTCAGGCCCCGAGTTCAAGTCCAGAAACCAGCTAAGGGAAATGCAGATGAGGCATTTATCCCAGTGTAGAGAAGACATTCGTGAGACAAGAGCTATGGAGGAGCATCCAGAGGCAGTAAGCCACTGCTCGGATGGCAAAAATGTCAGATCCTAGACTCATTTGTGTGTGGCCCTTCAAAAATTGGTCAGAGCCAGAATGTCATGGGAAGATAGTTTGTAAGCATGCCTAATGTCCATGACTGTCTACCTTGTAGGGACAGAAACATTAGTATTCTGTGATAGTAATAAAAAGTGAAGTTATAAAATGTGTGAGATGGTTTAAATCCCAGCCCCTGTATGTTTCAAAAGCCCTAATTGACAGTAACTTTTGAGCTAACACCAGCTACAAGAAATTTATCTGTTCAAGAAAATCGTTTGTAAACTTGAGAGTGTGTTTCTATTAACATCTGTCTATTAACATCTGCACGGGTGACTTAGGCATTGTTAGGGTCACTAGGGGTCACATTCCTAAAGATGCTTTTACAAACCAGAGTGCTAAACAAGCTACACTGCTGTAGCTGGAGAAAAAGTCTGTGCATTTGTCAAAAGTTAAAATATTGTTCTTAATGATATCTAACCCTGGTAACCTCTTTCTAAAATAGACTAAGGTTATAGGTTCCTGGCTAAGTAGGATCAACACCCCTGAGTCTGCTTGAAGAAGTTACAGAAGATGAATCTTCACCCATCATCCCCTTTTTAGAATAAGGGACCAGAGTCATTAAAAATGTGGCAAAATAGACAGAAGAAAAACGCATGGAAAATAGTAGTACAGGCCTGAACCCTCTACATCTGCCTAGAAAATCAGCCTTATTAAAAGAACTATCTAGTTAAAAAGCTTGTCATCTTGATAATTTGTCCTGGGCTATTGTCTAAATAGTCTTAAAAACTAGTGGGGCCACAGCCTGCCAAGCCTAGGTATTACTTGTATCCTTAACCAGTCTGTGTAGAAATATACAGCCTAGCACGAGGTGTGACAGTCCCTTGGAGACACTGAAAGACCCTGCTGTTGCTGTGGCTGCTACAGCCTTACAGTCATGGGGAGGAAATCGACATAGTTACCCTGACCTCCTCCACCATGGAAAAAGTAGACTAAACTCCTGCTTGATTCCATCTTTTGGATGGCTTCGTTTTGTCCATGTTACCATATAACTACTCTAATTTTATTATGGCTACTCCTCTTGCCGGGAGACAAACAAACATGGTATTGCTCATTCCCTACACTGCTTTGCCTTTATGGGACTTCCTAAACATATTAAATCTGATAATGGTCCGGGATATGTCGGACAAGCTTTTCAAACTTTTTGTAAATCTTACCAGATTTTTCACTCTACAGATATTCCCTGTATTCCTCAAGAGCAAGAAATTGTTAAACAAGCCAATGGGCTGTTAAAACTCCAAATTTTTAAATTAAAAGGTGGGAATTATACCCCTTCTCTCCTGTTAATATTCTTCTCATGCTTTCTTTGTACTAAATTTTTAAGTTTATATTGTAATGGACTTTTCACAGTACAGTGACTATGGGAAAAAAAGAGAGCAAAGAGCTTTTGGTTGAGTTAAGTGGAAGGATCCTTTAACAGGTGATTGGCACGGGCTGGATCCAGTTTTAACATGGGGTTGAGGACATGTTTGTGTTTTTTTGCAGGAATAAAATGAATCTCTCTGGTTGCCTGAGCATTGCGTTAGGATTGTGGAGGCTCATTCTGATGACACAAACCCTGACACATTGGGCTTACGTGCCAGATCCCCCGATTGTGCGCCCTACAACTTGGGAGGGAGTTGAAGTACTCATTCACGTCAATAGATCAGCATACAGTACAGCACTTGATCCCTTCATCCAGCACACCAATATGGGAGATACCTCAGCTTCAGACATTGGAACTCCATTCTACTTTACCACCAGCTCTAAAGGCTCCATTCCAGGCTGTATTATAATGCTATCCATGACTCATAAAATTTGGATCCCAGACAAAAATCAAATGTACAATATACAGATGACATCTTTACCAACTGGTTACCCAGTTCATGCAAATTTTACTCCATCCTATATGATACCCCGTTACATTAATTCTTCACAAATAGTATTATCTACAGGAAAGCCTCATCCAATAAGGTACAGGCATGTGAAGCCATTTGTTACCAATATTTCTGGAACTAAATTTCAATTAATGGACTGGTTTGGAGCTAATCTTACTAATAAGTACAATTTTGGACTGTGGTGGATGAATGGGCATCCTCAACATCATGTTTGGATGCTAGTGGCTGCACTCAACAACATAACCTGGCCCAATTCATCCCTTTCAAAAAATATTATGAGTTGTGTATCACCACCCCATGTCATTATGTATAGACCATTCAATATCTCTATAGGAGCTAATTATTTTAATGTCACCTGTTCTAATTGTTCTTTTACTAATTGCTTGTATAGCAGCATAACTGAATCCATACTTATTGTTAGACAACCATCTGTTGTTATGCTTCCTGTAAATATTTCTAAAACTTGGTATAAAGATTCTGGCATTCAGGTGTTAAGACAATTGAAAAAACTAATGCGCCCTCATCGTTTTGTTGGGCTACTTGTAGCTGATGTTTTGGCTTTTATTTTGTTAGCTGCCTCTTCAGCGGCAGCTGCTGTGGCACTAACACAAAATGTACAAACTGTCCATTATCTTAATCAGCTTGCTCATAGTACTACACAAGCCCTACCTCTGGACGCTAAAGTGGCAAAAACTGCTAAAAAAAAACTTTTTAAACAATTTCAACTCTATATCACTTCCCTGACTTATGTTAAAGGATTGCTAATGTCATTGCTTGGCGTGGGAATGCTTTTGCTGATAGTATTTCTATGCCTTCCTTGTATTATACGTGCACTGCAAAACTCTCTTATGAGTTTAGCCATACAGCTACATAAGATCAAGCTCTATATAAATGAATTCCCCGAGAGGAACTGTAGCCAGAGTCGGGTAAGAGGGGGTGCCAGTCTGACCAACCTAAGACAGGGCCTTCAGCTTTGCTCTGAAGAAGTTCCCGATGACGGTTAAGGCAGACAAGGTGATCCACACAGTCTAAGACAGGCGGGTTTGCTTCTTCAAACAAAGATGGGGGAGATGTTGGGAGTCCACAGTAAAGCTCTACGGTCATCTTGACCCCTGTGCTCACTTAAAGGCACACATAAGGAACTGGCTTTCATGAAAAACACTAGGTGCCCGGGATTGCTTTGCTATGTCTACAGAATTTGTTTTAGTTTCTATCAGTTGATCTTGTCTTGTTTTTACTGCACTTTGTTTTTATTAAAACTTTCCTTGTTTTTCTGCACTATGGTAACCTTATGTTACCTCTTGACTTCTAATAGTATATAATAGGAAAAATTAAAAATAAACGGGACTGTAATGTCTTTATTTTTCTGCATCCTCGCCCCCTAATTCAGGATTCCCTTTTGTTGCCGGCAGGCTCTGGCACAATGGAATTCTAGACTGCCATCAGAAAGAATGACATAGCCCCATTTGTTAGGAAATGGAAAGATTTGGAAAAAATTATATTAAGTGAAGTAAGCCAGGCCTAAAGATATACACGTCCCATGGTTTCCCTTATTTGCAATAATTAGTATATGTCTGAGACAAGCAGAAAAGATCAGATAAGTTGATTTTAGGTGAAATGAACCCCACTATAAGTATTGAATTGTTTTTTTCTTCTGATTGTAACATATTTATAAGATGATTTCTTTGTTGTTTCATATGCCCCTCCCCCACAGCATAACCGCTGCTTTCATTGGATTTGATGTTGGTATAATTTGTGGAGAGGAAGGGCAAAAACAAAGCGTTTAAATAGGGATACAGGTGGACCCATTGCAACAATGAGATGTAGAAGTCGTTATGTTGAAAAACGAACTTTACAACTTTGATCGGGGGCGGGGGGGGGGAAATGGGAAAGGGTGGGAAGAGGAAACAGAGGAGGAGCCAACAATTCTTGATAAGAAATGTACTCATTACCTTGCCCATGTAATTGTAACCCCGCTGTATGGTATTTTCACAATAAAAATTTTTTAAAAAGACAAAGGCTGGTTCAATCCATTGTTCTCTCTTATGGGAACATGGTATGCTAGGTATGGAATAGAGACCTGGCGGGCAGGGGAACAGATTCAGACCCAGATTAGAAACTTGCAGTAAGGAGTGAGCGAATTATGGGACTAGGACAGTTTTGCAGTCTGGAGGATTGGATGGAAATTATTTGGACGGTATTTCTGTGATGTAAAAATATGTGGGACCAAGTTGTAACATGAGGAAATAGACTGCAAAATGATGCAGTATCCAGTATCCCTACTCTCTGTCACTCACTCATCCCCTAAGCTCTGGGTCTGATCCCTCCATAGTCCCAGCATAAGAGGGACTATGACAGTGATCTTGAGTGGTTATTCTTGAGAACAACCACTCAGGATCACTTGGTTATTGTAATTGTGGGATGGACGACATTGTTTTGAGCAGTCTCCAGTACAACCGTGGAGGCACCCAACTAGAGCTAATCCTAGTTTTCAGCCCAAGTGGGCAGGTTTGATGGGCAGGGCAAACAGGAGCTGGTGCTGCCCTGCTCCCCAAGTAGATATGTAGATGGGGGAGGACTGTAAGAGCAGGTATGGGGTGATTCCACCCACTGTGTCTGGATCACAATGAGCCCACAATGCATACCTTTTTCTAGCTGAACAATAAGATACAAGAATCGAGGCCACATCCACATTCTGTGCTGCCTAGTACCATTGGCATTTTCCTCTATTGGATCATACCACTACCAGCAGGTGAAGGAAGTAAAGGTGCTATGTGGTGACTGAGTGAATTTCAGAGATCCTGTAGGAAATGGGTGATTCCTCTGACACTGGAATAACTAACAATATGTCAGAAGTCCTACGTTACCCCAAGAGAGTAACCAAAAGATAAACAAAGATAATAAGAGAGACGGCATGGCTGGAGAAAGCTAGAGAACATGAAAGAATTAATGACCAAATTAAGCCTGGAGAGAGACCATGTTGCAGAGGACTTGAAGTTGGAGAGGTCCATGAGGAAAGACAAGGTTCAACAGATGAACGAACTGAGAGATGAGAAAGAGCAATGGGCGTGATAAGTGTTTGACCTAGAGATAAACATGGTGGAACTTCAATGGCATTTGGCAGAGCTACCCTCCAGCAGCAGCCTGCAGGACCAACTCAGACCAAGCTACAGCTGCCAGCCAAGACCTATTAGTTGCAGAAGTAGCAACAGAAATGTGAGAAGCAGTGTTACATTCAAAGGCAGGAAAACTAGAGCCTCAGTCTCCAAAATTTGAAGCAGCAGGAGCGGCTGTGGTAACTGGAGCATCAGGAAAAGGCCTGGGATCTGCATAAGCTCTTCAAGACATTGGGAAGATTACACATTAATGAGGCCATGAGATGCACAATTTTGCATAACCTAGAGATAAAAGAGCAGCTGGGCCAGCTGCAGGATTCCTTCCACAGGCTAAGAAACAGAAGGAGGAGCTCTCTCATGTGCTGCACTCAAAGCTCCAAGTGAAGGAAGAAGCTGGACCAGCAAGAGGAGAAGTTAGAAGAATAGAAAGAGATGGCTGAGTTAAGGAGCCAAGTGGCTCAGAATCTCAGGAGCTTCATGAACAGCTGCAGGAGCTCAGAGCTACCTGTGAACAGCACAGGGCCTACAATTTGCAGCTGACCTTAAAGAATGAGGCCTTGCCGCAGCACCTGCAGAAGCAGACACAGTTGCTGAACAAAGTTGGAGGACCAAGAAGGACCATCAAATATTACACAACACTTGTGATGTACCTTAAAACCAACAGACAGAAGCAGGAGCAGCTATGGGCCCCAGCTGAGCTTTCTGGCTTTCACTAGAGAAGGAGGAGTGAGTAAAAAGTAAAGGGGGTGATTCTACTTGTTGTGACTGTCCTAGAGGACAGACAACCCAAAGACTAGCTGGGATTTTTATCTTTATCCATTGATGAATTAAAGAAGGTGAAGCTTAGCCAGCAGCTACAGGAGCAACAGACCTACTATGGGTTCCTGGCCAATATGGTAGTCAAGAGACAGAGAAAGCTGAAGCAGTAGGGTTTCTTCTCCAGAAGTTGAAACCACGGGAATGGAAGCAGGACACACAAGTGCCCAAGAAGACCCTGAAATTCTGTTTCATCCACAAGCTGCCTGGAAAAAGTGGGCTAATAGAGGCAAATGGATAAACTCCATCATGGGTGTAGCCAGCTGTCAAAACCTATCAGCACCATTGAAGAGTCCCTACATTTCTATAAAGAACAGATGGAAGTACTGGATGAGCTATATCAGAAGAAAGACGAGTGTGTCAACCAGCTCTTCCAGGAGAAGGAGAAGAAGAAGGAGCTTCTATTGCTTCTTACAGATGAAGGCACCTGAGTTTCAGGACAAGATCCTGGCAGCCATCCAGACCCCTGCGGATGAGGGCCCCTCTAACCTCTCAGGCTTCAGGAATAGGGAAGTTATGAAGAAGAAACAAGACTTTAAAGATTTAAAGCTTGAAGACTATGTGGATCCTTCCCAAGGAGAGGCTAGTGTACCTTGGCATCTCAAGGACCCCTACTACAGAGCAGATTGTGCTACAACAGCTTGCTATTCAAGCACCTACCTGAGCTTACATGTATGGGCAATAATGGCTGCAGGACTGAGACAAATGACAACTTGGAGATCATTTTTGCATGAAGACCTGGAGGCTTCCAGCTGGGGAACAGGGCTCTTGTCCTCTAACTTACTTTGTCGCCATAGTACTACGTGGCATACTCCTAGGCCTAAGTATAATGAGTGAGAGAGGGGAGGAGCCAAACATACCGGAGGCTTCTGGGAGCTGGCCCAAATTCTATAGACATTTAACAGTCCATTCATTACCAGGAAAGGGGCTCAGGTGTAGGTTTCCACAAAGTGTAAATTCTTTACAAAGGAAGTTGGAGAGTGATGGCACGGTTTTATATTATGATATTATGATAATAATAGAAAATGTTTGATGTCACAGTTTAATAATAGTGTATTTTAATTTCATAACATTACATTTTTTACATTTTATGCAATATTTTGATATTACTGTATTGTATACATTATATCAATCATTTCATGATGTATGTTGTATGTCACTAGCATCACTTGGCTTTTTGAAAATGTAAAGAATGCTGAGCTGGGCAATAGTGAATTTTCTTTTTTGTTTGTTAAAAAGTTACAACGGTGATAGTGAGATGAAAAAATAATAAAAACCACGGAAAACAAGAAAACATTACTGCTGAAATCCTGGAACAAAGCAAAGATGTGAGATGAACAATTGGAAGTCTAACAGAATTAGAGTACAGACTCATGGATTACAGAAATGTAATCCAAAAATAAGAATATAGAATTATGAAATATCTATAGATATGGCATATCTTAATAATTTTTCAGTGAAACCTACTGAAATGATACCACTTGAATATTATTGTTGAATTAAAAAATAAAATTCAAACTAATATGTTACTTAGTTTTTGTAAAGTGGATTAGATTCTGCAAGTGTAATGATATACCTTTGACTCAGGTAATAAATTGAAAATTCAGAAACAACTCTTCAGTATTTAAATAAAAAGTAATTACACAAATTGATCTAAATACCAAATGTATCATCTGTCTTAGATTTTCTGTTTATTAACTTAAAATCACATTCCTTATGAAGGAGAAAAATAGCTGAACTAACATTAATATCTCTAAAATATTTTCTTAATTAAAAAAATTCCTCAAAGAAAAAGATTAGTGTGAAAATCACCTTTGAGCATACTCTACAACTGAGGTGTGAAAAATTAAACAAAAGTAATGAATTATATACAGCTCCATATTCATAGCTTTTTAATGAATTACTTTAAAATGTCCTTCATTTTTGAAATCAGTTCAGAATTCTTGCACAAATTAAAATTGGGGAACAACATTACCAATAGAAAATTAATACAGTATTTTTTATGAGATTAGAAATCCGATGAAAATATAAAGATTGAAATGGCTCAAGTGGTGAAGCACCAGACAAGCAGGAGGCATGACAATTTACAAATAAAAAGACTTGGATGGTCATCTAATAACTCCACAATGAAAGCTCAGCTAATTTTCAAAATCACAAGATAAAAAGTCAGCTATAGTATGGTGGAAAAGTAATTAATTCATAGTACAAAAATAAAAGATACAAAAAGGTAAGAAAAAAAATTTTCCAATCCTGTTCAAATTTAACTTTCACCTAGCCAAAATAAACAACACTTGTCACTGTCTAAGGAAATTGTAAGAGGCATTTCCATGAAAGAGGAAGTTAAAGTTGTGGTTTCCAGGATGGAAATTCCAACTCCAGATGATATGTAAATCAACTTCCCTCAATGAGAACTCAGGTACAAACCCTTTTCTTGGCCCACCGCCCAGAATCAGAGGACCTATTCCTCCTCTTTTTGTGAAAGGGAACTTTCTTTACACTTTTTTTTTACCACCTCCCCATTGCTGACACATTATATAGAGAAGTCTCTTGGGGATGTGGTGTTTCTTTATCTTGACAATGTCAGTTTGAGTTTTTGGAATGTGGTTAAGAGTTCCCTTCTCTGGAGATTCGCTATTGGCTATTTCCAACTTCCTGTCAGACCCTTTTCTCCAATGGTAAACCACTACTAGTGAAGATTCTATACGTTGGGAAATCTATAGGAGAGAACCTTTCTCAAATGAAGCAAACCATTAATATTGTACTAACTTGAATTTTATGCACAGTAATCCCATTTTGTTATGAAACATGGAGGTAACATATAATAAAACATAGCATGTAAAAAATGAAGATAAGATAAAGTAGCAACAATGCAACAAGAGAGCAAGAAAATATTTAAAAATTGCTATAAAAATAAACCCATGCAAATATGAGTCCCGAGTGACTGCTTTTCACCATGAAAGAAGGTGGATCTCAGAATAACAGCAAAAAACAAAACAAAATAAAACAAAAAAACATTTAATTCAGTGGGCATTGTTGTTTTCCCAGTAATCCTTGCTACTCAGTAGGCTGAGCTCTGAGGATGGCAGTTCATAGCCAGTTCATATAGGAAAGTCCAAAAGACTCATCTTCAATTAACCACCAAAGTGGAGCTGTGGTCCAAGTAGTAGGAGAAAAAAAAAGCAAACAACAACTACAACAACAACAACAACAAACCCTCACGAATAGTGCTCATGCCCTAAGTTCAAGCCCCAGGTACATTCGAGAACAAAAAAGCAGTACTGGTTTCAGTGACATAAAGCTCTATAGCAGACTTCTGATTACTAGATCCTGTTACCTGGGAAGAAAAAAATAGAAACACCTCTATACTAGACCACTGGGGTGTTAAACTTTCTATTAGATTGGATTCTTTAAGTTTCAGTACTAATTTCTAAAACTGAAATAAAATAAAATCAATTGGAATACTTAGAGAAATAGCTGGTAATAATGGAGAAGAAATAAAATGCAAGGCTGAACACTAAAGATGAAAGAATGGCTTCAGAAAAAATAAGTCATAATTTTTGGGGTAAAAATGAAGAGAACATTAATTCCGGCTAAGAGATTAATAATAACAATGGCAAAGCTCAATTTACCCATTAGGCATACTGAGTGGTTAACAATAGCCAACAATTGGAACAATACAACGGTTTGCTGTCCAGTTGTTGTGGTTCTTTGTTGGTGTCTGTCTTTCACTCTATGTACCCAATTATTGTGCATTCATCCCCACTGCCATTATCATATGAAGGTAAAAAATAATGCTTAGCCAGCACCAGTGGTGCACCCCTGTAATCCTAGCTACTCAGGAAACAGATCTGAGATATCAGTTCAAATCTGGCCCGGGCAGGAAAGTCGTAGACACTCATCTCCAATAAACCACTAGAAAGCTGGAAGTGGTGCTGTGGCTTAAGTGGTTGAGGGCTCACCTTGAGCTGAAGAGCTGAGGTTTCCCTCAGACCCAGAGTTCCACAGCACTAACGACAAAATTTTTTTAAAAAGAAAAATTTAAAAAAAGATTGAGAGTCAATGCCTGAGAGTCAAAGATGCAAACATAGTGTTAGGCTACTATTTCTCTGCTGACAATTCAGATAGGGGATTATGCTTTCAAAGCTAGTGGATCAACAGCAAGAAAGGTACAAAATTGATTATAGTAACAAAACCATAAATGGGAAAGGTTATGCCAGGGAAACTACAGAACCTATAACCCTAAAGAGAATATTCTGATAGGATAAAATTTATAGCGAATTGAGTATTGATAATGTGCTCTTGAAATCCAATGTATATAGATATATGTATATATATGTATATTTATGTCTATGATAATTTTTTAGATCATTCTCAATAACGGCATTGAGTTATTAAATTATATATTAGAATACCACATCATTTTATAATAAAAAGGCAAAAATGATATTTGAAATAAAGATAAGAGAAATAGAGTGGAAGAAGCGCTCAGGGACAGATCCTCTACCCTGAGTTCAAGTCCAGCACTGACAAACAACAAGAAAAACAACATCGCAAGGATGAGTCAGTATAGACAATAGACAAGAGGAAGTGATCTCTGAGCCTAGGATCTTTGTTCCCTCATAGTCAGGTGATCAACGATAGTCACGTGATTACTGGTATGATTCAGGCAGGTGATGGGAAAGCTGGGAGGGGCTGGTCTGTGGGCAGATTTAATCCTGATCACAACTCAAGCAAGAGATAATTCTTGGCATCTCAGCTTTGTGCAAAGTGTGAATTGGAAGAACTCAGTCAAGGAGATCCTAAGAATAAACACAAGTTTCTATTCCAAAAACAAAAGCAAACACAGAGAGGACAAGGCCTAACTGGTAAAGTACCAGCCCAACATCAGGCCTGACAAATTACAAATAAAAAAATTATAGGATGATCACCTGTTAAGAAATACGAACTCAGCTACTTTTGAAGACCCACAAGATACAGTGGATAATCAGTAATATGGCCAACAGTCCTGTGGAAAAGTAATAAATGCATAGTTCCATTATAAAACATACAGAGAAGTAAAAAGCAAAACAAAACAAAATAAAACAAACACAATAAACTTTTCCAATCCTGGACAAACCTACATTGCACCTAACTCAAATAACCTAACCAAATTGTAAGAAGTAGGTCCTTGAAAGAGGAAGTGAAAGGTGTGGTTGCCAGGATGTAAATTCCAGCTCCTATTGATATGTAAATCAGCTTCCCTAAGCAACCAATCAGAGACTTCCTTTCCTGGACCCACCCTCTTTCAGCATAAATAGAGTGGAAGTCTGAGTCTCAAGCATTGCTGAAGATCCTACATCAGAAGGACGGAGGCCATTTGGAGCTTGTATACTCCAGGTGAGGATTAGAGTGGGAGAATCTACTCCTCTTTTAATTCTTCTCTCCTTGGTATGGTGGTGGTGGTGGTGGTATTGTTTTGTCAGTTGCTGGGATTGAACCCAGTGGTAGGGCAGTGTTGCTGGGTCACTTTGTGCTCAAGACTGGGCATTGTCCCTAGGCCACTTTGTGGTCAAAGCTAGTGCTTTACCACTGGAGCCACAGCCCACTTGTGATTTTGGAGTGGTTAATTGGAGATAAGAATCTGTGTCAGGGGGACTTTTGTGGCTGAGGCAGTTTCAAAGCTTGATCCTTAGCTCTCAATCTCTTGAGTAGCTAGGCTTCTACGTGTGAGCCACCAGCACCTCATTAGATTCTAGGAATGATGGACCCTGACACTGCCCAGGCCTTCCAGAAAGAACTGAGATGTGCCCTCTGTATAAATACTTTCATAGAGCCAGTCACCCTAGAGTGCGGGCACAGTTTTTGTCGACCTTGTATCTGCCTCTGCTGGGAAGAGACCCAGACTCCAGCCACGTGCCCTGGGTGCAGGGGACCCTGCCAGCAGAGAGACCTCAAAACTAACGTGGTTCTGAGGAGCCTGGTGGCCATTGCCAGAAGAGCCAGCCTCAGGCATTTTCTGAGCTCTGAAGAATACATGTGTGGGACACACAGGGAGACAAAGCAGATGTTCTGTGAGGTAGACAAGGCCCTGCTCTGTAGGAGCTGCTCCCAGTCTCAGGAGCACAGGGCTCACAAACACCATCCCATAGAAAGGGCTGCTGAGGAGCAGAGGGAGATGATTTCAAAGCAGATGCATGCTGTATGGGAAAAGACTCAAGAAAACCAGCACAATTTACAGGAGAAGAGGAGACTCATCAACCGATGGATTTGGTATGTGAAGCTATTCCGAGGCATGACTAAGGATGTTTTTAGAGTGCTGTTTTTAGAGCTGGGCGTCCAGGAGGAGGTAAGACACCATTCCCAGCTACTGATCAATGAAGGAAGAGCCATGTTACTGCAACTCAGAGAAAGGGAAACCCAAATGCTTCAGAAGAAGCATCAGCTCAGGAATATGTATCAGAAGCTGATCGAAACATACCGGAAGCCAGATGTGGACCTGCTTCAGGATGTAGAGTTGACCCTAGAAAGCTGTGAGTCAGTCTTGTTCTTCCTGCCTCTTCCTCTGAGGCCAGAGCTCAGTGCCCCTCCCATTCCTGGACTGATAGAGAGGCTCAGCCAGTACCGGGTGGAGATTGCTTTCAATGAAGCTACGAGGAATCAAGATCTTGGGAGCTGTGTTGGACACGACAATCCCTATGAAGTTTTGAATTCTGAAGAGTCCTTCCACTTTACTGCTTTTGGACGCCAAGTTTTCAGCTCTGGGAAACATTACTGGGAGGTTAGTGTGAATGACTCTTCCACCTGGGCCCTGGGAGTTACTAGGCATTCCTCCATAGAGAGCAACCTCACTGAATCTGAGGATCTTTTCCTCCTTTTGTTTGTGAAAGAGAACACAATTTCCACCATTTTTACCACCTCCCCACTGCTGCCTCACTATGTAGAGAAACCTCTGGGCCAGGTTGGTGTGTTTCTTGATCTTGACGATGGCAGTGTGAGTTTTTGGAATGTGGCTAAGATTTCCCTTATCTGGAGATACCCCACTGGTGCTATCCAATTTCCTGTCAGGACCCATTTTTTCAGTGGTAGCCTGGTGTTCTAAGTGAAGAGAATATCTATATGTTGGGAACTCTATGGCAGAGAACCTTCCTCAAATGAGGCAAACCACTAATACTGTACTAATTTGAATTTCTCGGTGCAGTAATCCCATTTTTTCATGAAATATGTTGGTAATAATAAAATGTAAAATGTAGACACCAATACTAAATGAAGATAAGATAAAGTAGCAAGAATGTAACAAGAGAGTAAATAAATATTTAAAAATTGCTATACAAATAAACCCATGCAAAACTGAGTCCCCAGTGACTGCTTTTCACCCTGAAAAGAGTGGGAGCTCAGAATAACAATAAAAATCAACACTTAAAGCAGTGGGCACTCTTGTTTTACCAGTAATCCTTGCTACTCAGCAAGCTGAGTTCTGAGGATAATGCATAGCCAGGATGAACAGAAAAATCGAAGCGACTCTTATCTCCAATTAACCACCAAAGTGGAGTTGTGGTCATGTGGTAGAAGAAAAAAAATCCCACATGAACAGGGCTCATGCCCTAAGTTCAAACCCCAGGAACAGCTAGAACAATAAAGCAGTACTAGTTTCAGTGACACAAAGTTCTAGAGCAGCCTTTTTATTAATAGGTCCTGTTATCCATCCCGGGAGGAAAAAAAAACAAACACCTCTCTCCTAGATCATAGGGGTGTTTACACTTTCTATTAGATTGGATTTTTTAACTTTCAGTACCAATTCCTAAACAAGGGGAAAAAAAACGTATACTCAGAAAAAGAGCTGTTAATAATTGAGAAGACTGAAAATGCATGGTTGAACACTAAAGCTGAAGGCATGTCTTTAAATAGAAGAAGTAAGTCATCTTTTGGGGATCTACAAATGAACAGAATACTATGATAGGCTAAGAGATTCACAATAATAACTATGGCAAAGCTTAATTTATATATTAGGCATACTGAGAAGTTAATAAGAGCTACCAATTGTAACAATATAACAGGATGCTGTGAAGGTGTGATGGCTCTTTTGTGGATACTTAATTGTAGTTCTTTCATCCCCTGTGAAATTATCATATGGAGTTAAAAAATGCATACCTTTGGTGCTGGGAAGGTGGCTTAGTGTTAGAGCGTTCCCTTGCATGCATGAGGCCCTGGGTTTGATTCCTGAGCACCACATAAGCAGAAAAAAAGCCAGAAGTGGTGCTATGGCTCAAGTGGTAGGTACTAGCCTTGAGCTGAAGAGCTGAGGGACAGCACCCAGGCCCAGCATTCAGGCCCCACGACCGGACCCATCCACCCCCCCAAAAAGCTTACTTTTTTGTTTCCCTTTCACTCTAGATACTTAATTGTTGTGTGTTCATCCCTTCTGTAATTATCTTATTGATGTGAAAAAAACTATTACCTTGAGATTCAATGATATGTATGTAGTGTTAGACTGCTACTTCCCTGTTGGCAATTCAGATATAGGAGAGTTTGCTTTCAAAGCTCATGGTTCAACAAACAAGAACAGAATACGTTCAAGATCCTGGAATGTGGAAGCTTATGTCATCGATTCTACAGAACTTA
Source organism: Dipodomys merriami (assembly GCF_024711535.1). Lineage (NCBI taxonomy): Eukaryota > Metazoa > Chordata > Mammalia > Rodentia > Heteromyidae > Dipodomys > Dipodomys merriami. The sequence continues at coordinate 36,270 of NW_027202835.1, read as the reverse complement.
CTATCCTAAAAATAACATCCTAGATAATTTTCTACTGTTTATAGTGAATAGAGTATTAAAAGTGTGCTCTTATAAAACAGACACACACACACACACACACACACACACACAAGCATTAGTAGGTTCTCTTATCAGTTTATCATATATATTAATTTACCATTTCATTTTAATATAAGCTTAGTCATATATGGTGTTTATTAGCCTTTTGATCCGACATAAAGGTCAGGAGAGTGCATAGATCCTTAGTTTAAACCCCTGGACTATTTCAGGAAAAAAATTAAAATGAGTAAGTCACAATAGAAAATAGACTTGGAGGAAGTAATCTCAGATCCAAGGATCCTTTTCTGACACACAGTTAATTGATGGACATTCAGGTGAATACTGGGTTCAGACTGGTGAAGGAGGTGGGCGTAAGGGGTAGGTTCCCTGTAGACTTAACAATGATCACATCTCATCCAATTGCTAGTCAAGTTGGCATCTGTCTGTCATCTCAGCTATGTACAAAGCTTTGATAGGAAGATATTAATCCAGGAAAGCCTAGGTATAAACACAAGATCATATTCCAAAAATAAGCTAAAAATGGGTATGTTGTATACAATTCTGGTACTGTACTGTTGAATTCATACCATATGCTTAAACTCTGCAAACCAATTTATTTAACACTAAATTAATCTATAACATTGCAATGATGTTGGTCCAGTTTTTCAATTTAGAAAACCATAGGCAGGTGTTAATTAACATAAGGTGGTGCTGAGTTTATTAAAAGAATGTGTGGTCATGTTTCACTGTATAAATGTGAGTATAGAGAATTCAGTGCAGTCTTGGTTTATCTTCCCACACGTGATTTTTAGGGTGACTTCACCGTCCTATTATAGGATTAAAAGTAGTATTTGTGACTTTGACCACTTTTGGTAGTTTTTGACTGTTGTACTGTGAACTATTGCTTTTATTTTTTCTCTCATTTCCAGAAAAAAAAGATGAATTGCTTGCTGTAATCATGTTGTAATGCCCTGGCTTATACATTTAAATTTCTATTGTTTATTTCTGTGATATCTGTATACATACAGACATCATTCTGACAATTTATCTTATCATACAAACATATACTATTCCATCTTTCTTTGCATTATCTTTCTTTGCATCTATCTTTGCATTAGTAATTAGTAATATCCTAGATAATGTGTTACTTATTTCAGAACTTCATGATTATTTTTACTACTGGCATAATTAATGCCATTGACAAAAGAACTCAATAAATTAGATGTAGTCAAAATTTTCTACCTTATATATCTAGAAGCACCAACAAAACTACTTTATTCTTGTTTGTGTTTTAAATTTCTGGCCTATATTGTTATAGATCTATAGTTTATTTTTATTGTATTTTATTTATCTATTCATCATTTATTTTTGTTTAATTAATTATTTTTGCTAGTTTTTAAAATATTTTATTTAATAGTTGAATAAAGGAATTGCTATTCAATAAAGTAGTTTGTGAATACAATGCATCTTGATCACTTTAATCCCTTTTTAACATTTCCATTCATCTCTCCCAACCACTTATTCTCTGATTTTTCTTAATTTTGTAGCATATGCATTGATTTTTTTTTACTTGCTCCTGCTTTCTACCACTTTGCTATATTCTATATCTACTTTCATGGTAGAACACTTTTGCTGGTTAAAGATTATCTAGTATCCCTTTAAAAAATCATTTTATGTGTAATTGAAAAATGTTATATTTGTTAAATTAATTCTATAAAATTTAGGGATTCTTTGTATTCTGAAAGTATATTCAATCTTCATCACCTTGGAATATTCTCAAATATTCCTCATTCACAAAGAAATCTCATACCTGTCTGCAGCTATTCTGAATTCTCCTTAGACTTCCAACCCCAAAGAAACTGTTATGCCTGATTTTGATAATTCAAAAATTTCATTAAAATCAAATCATTTTATTTGTTATTTTGTGTCTGGCTCTTTACATCTAGCCTGTTGTCAGTGTTTCCACTAATATCAATTCTCCATTTCTCTTTTTTACTTGATAATGGGCTATTTCATGAGTATAAAATGTTTTGTGATCTGTTTTCCTATTGGTCAGCGTGAATTTTTTTTTCAATTCTTTGGCTGTCATGGATAATATTGCTGTTTTGAACTTAAGTGTATAAAAATTATAGACAAAGTTTCTGAATCCATTGGGAAGATTACTATTGACTTAATCATTCCTTTGGGGGAAACTTAAAGCCATATTTGCACTTTTTTTTGATTGTGGAGATTGAACACTGACCCTGGGCACTGTCTCTCAGCTCTTCAGCTCAACTTGAATGCTGTACCACTTTAGCTACAGCACCACTTCTGCGTTTCTGGTGGCTAATTGAAGATAAGTGTTTCATGGACTTTCCTGACCAGGCTGGATTTGAATCACAATCCTCTGGTTTTAGCTAGGATTACAGGCAAGAGCCACCAGCACCCGGCTCATATTTGCATTTATGTGCACTTAATGACACTATGTAGACAAAGAATGGAAATTTGAACCAAATGATGTCATTCCAGCTTTTCAGAAAAATTGAGGTAGCAATAAATATCTCCTCCTTTTCCATTTTGTTACATTAATGACTCATGAGCTATGGGACCCTTACATTAGCATCTTGTGACATCTGTGTAGGTGTATTTAGTATTAGAAAAAGTTCATAGAGAAATATAGAAAGACAGATTTTCAGAAAGCAAAGGATATCAGGTATGAAAGAACAGCATAGAAGGAGACACATTTATCTAGCCTAAGAGATTTAGAATACTAAAACAATGAGGAATAAGCCTAGTTGATAACTAGTTCTTCAATAACCAAAAATGGTTCCCTAGAACTGTTTCTGCTATACCTTAGATACTATCATTTTTTTCCTTCCATCTGGAGGTATTCCTTCTCTTCTGTCATGACTGTAAATTAGCGTCTGCCGTTTTGGTGCTATGATTGGCCAAAATGATTTCCAAATCTCAATTAGACTATCCTTCTCATTGTGATTAGCAGTGACCCCTCTCAAAATCCTGGAATATGTGAATTTCCAGAATTAATCTACACCTGACATCTAAGCACATTCCTGGCATTAATTGCCCTGACCTAATGAACAAAACTTTTTTTCAACACAGTATCCTAATGTAGGTAAAGCACATGAATTAGGGTCTATTGTCAAGTATCAGTATGGAAGGAACAATTATATATTCCAAGTTTGGGTTCTTTATTTTGCATTCACTAACTAAATGTTCATTGTTGTTGTTGTTGCTCTTGTTGTTTTGGCAGTCTTTAGGCTGAAACTCCGCGCTTGGGAATTATTCCTCAGCTTTTTTTTTTTTTTTCTCAATTCTAACCCTCTACAACTTGAGGCACAGGACCACTTCCAGTGTTTCTTTTTCTGTTTATGTGTTACTGAGGAATTGAACCCAGGGTTTCATGAATGCTAGTCAATCACTTTAACATGAAGCCACATTCCCAGAACACTAAATGACTCTCTTAAGATGGCATTAAATTTTCATTCCATAACTATGTATCATAATTTTAGCCAGAAATTTTTGCTAGAAAAGGGCATTGATCAAACTACTGCATCCAGTAAGGCTAGATAGGCAAGGAATAACAGTCACGGTCTAGCCAGGGCACAGAGGGACTTACCTCATGGAGCTGGTACAACAGAATGAGTGAGACAGCTCCTGACCTACAGCTCAACTCCAGAATGAGAGGGCCACCTTGGTTCCAACCACATTAGGGATGCTGGGCCAACTCCTCCAGCACCCATTCAATCAGTTCCTGAGAGAGAGAGAGAGAAAAACGAAAGAAGGTCAGAATTACACTTAAGCCAGTTACCTGTTGCTCAGGCCTGTAATCCTAAGTACAGTGGAGGCAGAGATATGAGGATTGTGGTTTATAGCCAGCCCTGGCAGGAACACCTGTGAGATTCTTATTTCCAAAGAACCACTAGAAAACTGGAAGTGGTCCTGTGTCTCAAGTGGTAGAGTGCTAGCTTTGAGCTGCGGAGCTCAGGGAGCTGCCCCAGGCCCAGAGTTCAAGCTCCACGACTGAAAAGAAGTGGACTTCCCACCACAAGAAGTAGACTGAATAACACCCATTGTCCTAGGGAGCATGGCAGAGAAGTCAGGCTGAGCTTCCTGTCAGCTGGGAGTCATAAGTAGGTCACCCAGCTTCTCTGTGCCTCAGTTTTCCCAGCTTCAAAACTGAACAAAGTGAAGGATCCTGTTCCTCATGGGGATTGGGTATTAAAGAAAGAGAGTCATGTTTTGTTTCATAATCCCATACCTGTCACAACATTAATAACACAAAACCATCTGAGATCTTTCCAGGTCTTTTCTGTCATATACTCACAGAACTGCCAAGAACCGTATCTGACGGCCCCTCCCTCTGTGCCTGGCCCTGCTCTAGAGATCCCTCTGTATTAATCCCTTGTTTTCTCAAAACTGTCCCATGAGGAGATTGAAGTCCAATGGTTGAGGCCCAACCCAGAGCTTCACCTGTGGTCAAAAATGGGCTGCTGTGGACTGAGTTTGTGACAATCCATCTAAACCAATGACTGAGCGTGGCACTACATGTCTACCATCCCAACTACAGAGGACCGACCCTGGTGGCTCATGCCTGTCACATACAGGACTGTGATCCATCCCAGCCTGAGCATATATTAAGTCTCCATCTCAGAAATGCCCAAGACAGAAAAGCTGGTAGAAGACCTGACTTACAAGCCTAAAGCCTTGAGGTCAAACCCTAATATACCAAAAAGAACCAGGGTCACAGTGCCAGAGGCTCATGCCAATAATCCTAGGTACTCAGGAGGCTGAGATCTGAAGATCACAGCTCAAGATTTAAAATAGGGTTCGCCTCGCCCATCAGAGGTCATGATGAGAAGACCCAGAGTCTGACATATGCTATTGCACTCCATACTAGCAGGACTCATATCTTTACTAAGTGTTGGACATGCTCTCTGTCCTCCAGGAAAGCCATCCCCTGCAGCTGAACTCCTAGGTCCTCCCAAGCTCCCACTCCCACCAACCAGGCCCAAGGGAGTACACAATTCCAGGGCACACAGATCCCTTGTTCTTGTAATTTAACAGTGCTGTGTCCCATTCAAGCATCTCACCCTTCCAGGCTCCCAGACCTCAGCTATGAACCCCATGCATGCCCGAAAGATAGCAGGTAGAAGTTACCAAAGCATTCAGCCTCCTTGTTACCACTCACTTCTACACACACACACACACACACACACACACACACACATACACACACACACACACACACACACACACACACACACACACACACATCCAGACTGGTGACAGAAGACTCATCCATGCAGCACCTCAATTTGCCAACTGATCACGCACCTGAGCACAGTCAGATTGTACAAGGAGAAAGATGATCTCTCTCTCTGTCTCTCTCTGTCTCTCTGTCTTCAGGTGAAAGGATGATCAAGCACAGAAGACAAGGGTTCACACAGAAAGGGGGGTCTATCTTCTGCATCCAAAGCCTCCCGTCCGCAGAAAAAGGGAAAAGACCCCAGAAGGCAGGGTTGGACATACTGCTCCCCACCAGCTTCCCACCAGGGAAAGAAAGGGTGCAGATATGTGGCTGTGTGTCTCCCATTGCTCCAGGTCAGGGGCTCTGTGGCGTCCACTCCTCACCCAAACCTGCATCTCCCCATTTCCTGGGACACTAGACACTGGATATGGGGATGGGATCCTCGGGTCACCACCCACCCCCACTCCTGGGGCACATTTATGGCAGGGCGTGGGCCAGACTATGGGGCACAGAGGAGGAGCAGGTCCTGGTCAGGAGGGGGGGTGATATGGGGTCAAAGGGAGCGGGCCTGTGTGGCCACCACTCACATGTGCTGCTGGCAAAATCTGTTGGCAGCTGCTCCAGGTGGGGCGAACAGCAATGGCAGTGGTATGGTTGACATCAGGCCCAGAGCAGAGGACAAGGGTGCCAGGACCAGGTCAGGGCAACAAGATGGCTAGAGGTACACCATTGCCCCATTGTCTGAGGAATCCAAGAGGCAACATGGGTTTTAGCCAGCAGCACCAGGTTTGAAATGCTGTGCCATGGGGAAGGGGAGGTGGGGGCCCAAGCACAGGCGGGCACATGGTGGGCCTGAGCAAGGCCTCTCCTCTTAGTCCTCGAGTCTCCTGCTCATCACTCAGCTACCTCTACCTCAACTGCTGGTAGTGGTGTCAACCAACAGAATTCCAGTGCTACTGGGTAGTATGGAATGTGGGCATGGCCACCATTCTTGTATCCCATTGTTCAGAAAGATCCATGAAAGAATGGGGATGTGGCTGGAATCCTGTGATGCAGTCAGAATGGGTGGAGTCAAGATGATGGCAGCCCCTTTCCCAGGGAACTCTGTTCAATCCACTTAGAGACAAGAATGTTACCTGAGCCGGGCTCTGGTGGCTCACGCCTGTAATCCTAGCTACTCAGGAGGCTGAGATCTGAGGATCGCTGTTCAAAGCCAGCCCGGGCAGGAGAGACCGTGAGACTCCTATCTCCAATAAACCACCAGAAAACCGGAAGTGGCGCTGTAGCTCAAGTGGTAGAGCGCTCGCCTTGAGCTGAAGAGCTGAGGGACAGCGCCCAGGCCCAGAGTTCAAGCCCCACGACCGACAAAAAAAAAAAAAAAAAAAGAATGTTGCCTGCTTTAGCCGGATGGCTGCAAAGATTGTTGTGTATGTCTGTTTGTTCCGAGTCCCAGACCTTGAACTCAGGATCTGGGCACAGTCTTTGAGCTGATTTTGATCAAGGCTAGCCCTCTACCAATGGAGCTACATGGCTTTACTTCTGGTTTTATTGGCACAATTTGGACAGGAGTCTCAAGGACTTTCCTGCCTAGGGTGACTTTGACCATCATCCTCCTATCACAGCCTTGTAAGTATTAAGGAGGACTGCTGAGAGCATTTTCATATCATTAACATTTTGACAACTGAAACCTGTTAGGAACTTTAGCACTTATGAAAAAAAAAGGCCTTTGTTTCATCACAGTTCATTTGCATATGTCATTGTGATTTCATTCTCATATCCACACTATAAACTCATGGCAATTAAGATCTGACTTGCCACTGTGACATCACAAACCCTTTGTGACATCATCACCAATGTGACATCAGACTGTCGTTATGATACCTTCAGCTCATGGTGATATCACCAAGCTACACTGACATCATGGCATTATGACATTGCATTGCCATTTTGCTGTCATAGACACATTGTGAATGTATATCCTATGATTTCATTCTATTTTAAATGTGGCATATCAGTTGATATCAGAAACATATTGTGACCTCATAACCATTGTAACATTATAAACCCTGTGTGGCGTCATAACCAGTATGATATCACATTGTTGTTATATCTTTAGCTTATGGTAACATCACAAAATGACAATGACATTATAGCATTTGCCATTAGGTCATTGTGTCATCATAGTCACATTATGAATGCCTAATCTGTGATTTCATTGTATTTGAAATGTGGCATGTGGGTGGATATCAGAAACTCATTGTGATATCATAACCTTTGTGACATCAATTTGGCAATGTGACATCACAATTGCAATGTGATGCTACTAAGGCACCATGATATCACAATGGTGATGAACTCAATATGGGTTTCTGATATCAACCAACATGCCACATTAGATATAGAATCAAATAATATAAAGGGCAAATACAACTTGTCTATGATATCAGAATGACAATATAATGTTACAGTGCTATGATGTCATTGTAGTTTTACATGTCAAAATGAGCTGATGTCGTCATAATGGCAACATGATGTCACAATTATGATGATGTCAGAAAGATTTTTTTGTATTTTAATGGTATGTCTGATGTCAGTTGTCATTAGTTCCCCATGAGGATATGGATACAAAAAATGTTCTGTGATATCATAGAGGCCATGTGTGTTTTCAAAGGTGGTAAGAGGTCATAATAGCTTTTGAAGGCACACTGTGATTCATAATATCACAATGGAAATGAGATGTCCCATTGGGTTTTTGATGAGGTCACAATGGTTTTGTGATGTCACAGTTTATAATATCAGAATAATATATCCAATTTCAATTACTCTTAATTCAATATGAGGATACCAGGTGATAGAAGAAGCTTCAAAGTATGAGGTCATACTATGTGAAAACCCAATGAACAATGATTTCACAATGACAATGTGATATCTCAACATCATGTTATAATAAAGTTTTGATGTCACAATTGGTGACACCATACTGATGAGGAGGTCGCAATAGTTTTGAGATGTCCCAAGGAGTTGGTGATGTCACAATGGCATGTGGGACCTCAGTTGTCATACACCATGAGTATATGGGTTTGCGAAGGGATTCTGATGTCCCCAAAGTGCATGTAGTCAAAAAGGTAAAGAACTAACAGTTCTGAGATGTCACAAAGTGACACAATTGTTATGATGTCCAGTGGTATAATATCATGATGTTACACTGGATTTTAGATATCTCATATCATATCTGAAATATGAAGTCAAACACAGATTTTCAACTCACAAAGGGCCTAAAATATCACAATGACATATCACAAACGTTGTGAGGACGGAAGTATTTGATGTCACAGTGGGTACGTTCACTTCTTAACCCAGAGCTGGCCAGTAATAGGCCACTGGTGGTGCTGTTGAAGTGGCATGAGTGGAAGTGAGATCTAGGATGACCAACATCTGGATTTATGGCCTGCGGGAAGGAGGGGGGCAAAAGGTGTCTTTAAAAAAAAACTCTTAGATATAGGTATGAGTCAAGCGGAAAAGATCAGATAATGTGATGTTAGGAAAATGAACCCTTAAATATGTATTTTAATGTTTTCATTTCTTTCATGCATGTGTTTCTAACGCATTTATAAGATTATTTCTTTGTTGCTTTGTATATCCCTCCCCCACAGTGTAACCCCCGCTTTCACTTTATTTGATGTCAGTATAACATGTGGAGGAGATGGGGACAAACAAGTCGTTTAAGGATTCAGGTGGACCTGTTGTAACAAGGATAATTTAAAAATGTCATGTCAAAGCAAGCTTTACAATGTCGGTGTGGGGGGGGGGAGGGGGGTATGATTGGGTGGGGGGAGGGGGGAGGCTGGGAAGGGAGGTGAAGGGTAAACAAAGGAGGAGGCTGCAATGCTTGGTAAGAAATGTATGCATTATCCTGCCAATGTAATTGTAACCCCTCTGTACAGTATGTTCTCAAATAAAATAAAATTAAATTAAAAAATAAAAAAAAACTCTTAGAACTGGAACTCTGGGCCTAGGCACTGAGCTTCCTTTGCTCAAATTTAACACTCTACCACTTGAATTACAGCTCATATTTCATTTTTTTAGTAGTTTAGTGGAGATAAGATTCTCACGATCTTTTCCGTCTGGGTGGGCTTCAAGCTGCCATCTTAAGAGCTCAGCCTCTTAAGTAGTTAGGATTGCTGGTATGAGCCACTGGCACCTGCTAAGGATGTTAGTGTGTGTGTGTGTGTTTACTAAGGCTTGAACACAGAGCCTATGTGGTATCCTTTAGCTTGTTTGCACAACTTTGGTGCTCTACCACTTGAACTACAGTAGCTCTGCTTCCCAGCTTTTTGGTCATTCATTGGTGATAAGACTCTGCCCAGGCTAGCTTTGAATCTTGCTTGATCCTCATGTGTCAGCGTTGAGTAGCTAGGATTATAGGCATGAGCCACTGGCATCCAGCTTCAAGGATGTCTCTTCATACTGTCTTCTGTTCTAACAGCTGTCTACTTTCCCTGGCCTAGATCTCTGATCTATACATCAGCTCCCATCAGCCCTTGACTGTGTGGAGAACATAAAGCTCAAACCTGTCAAGCATCCTATTTCTATGTCTTCAGGGGAGGGTACGTTTCCTCTGAAGCCTGGAGGCGTAGAGGGAGGGGAACGAAGGTTAGCTGTAGATGGTGCTAAGCTGGGAGAGAGGTACACTGTCTTAGCGAAGAAGGAAAGTGTGGTCAGATGTTAACAGCTCATGCTCTCATATTCTTAGCTCCTCAGGAGGCTGAGATCTAAGGATTGACATTCAGAGGCAGCCCAGCTCACTTTTCTTGTTTTTTTTTTTTTTTGTTTTGTTTTGTTTTTTTTTGTATCAGTAGGATCTTTTTTTTTTAATTATGAAAATACTCTAGAGAAGGGTTACAGTTCCATGGGCAAGATAATGAGTAGATTTCTTATCACCAGTTCACTTTTCTAAAGTGTGTGAGACTCTCCTTTTACAATAACCACCTAAAATTGGAAGAAAAGCTGTGGCTCAAGTGGTAGAGTTGCTAGCCTTGAATGAAAAAAGTGAGGGAAAGAGTCCGGGTCCTGAATTCAAGCCCTAGTACCAAGATGTGCACATGAACACACAACACACACACACACACACACACACACACACACACACACACACACACACACAGAGGAAGGTAATAATGTTGAGCTGAACTAGAACTGTGGGCAGTCTAGAGGCACAGTCATAGTGAACTCTCGACAGATAAGTTATTTCTCCCTAACTCCTTCTTGAGCTGAGGGGTCTGGGCCATGGTAGTAAGTACCATGGGACCTGTACCTCCATCCATGCATAGGGTACAGAACCAAGGGAAGAACAGGATGGATGCTCGTTTATACTCGGTGCATGATTGCAGATCTTCATCTGCTGCTGAGCATTGGTGAGGAAAGCAGGGCTCTGAGCCGGGGACTCCTGGGATAGCCACTGCTACAAGCAGCAGCCAGTCAGCTGTGGATTCCTGAGCCTACAAGTCTTTCATGAGCCCAACTCAACACCCACCCAAGGTGTGCCTGACAAATTTGCCCCCATGAGTAGGCATTACCTGCTGTGCCATCTTGCAGCCCTTGCCCCTCCTGGCCCAGAAACCTAGTCTGAAATGCTGACTTACTGCTCAGATCCACACTGCACCCATGACAGATGCCATTCTGATGTCATTCTGGCCAATGTCCTCCGTGCCCCAAGGCTAGACCCTTCTCTGAAACTTTGGCCCGCTCTGTAGGCAAAGGCTCCCAAAGAGGCTGCTTTCAAGACTTGTAGGACACCTAGATATTGGGAGACGCTCAGGGGCCCACTGGAAATTACTCTTCCTAGAACCACAGAGTAAGGTTCAAGCAGGCCCGGTGTTGGTCATGGGGCTTGAACTGTGGGCCTGGGCACTGTCCCTTCAGCTCTTCAGCTTACCATTTTAGCCACAGTACCACTTCCAATTTTCTTGTAGTTCATTGGAGATAAGAGTCTCCCGGCCTTTCCTGCCTGGGCTGGCTTTGAACCATAATCCTCAGATCTCAGCCTCCTGAGGAGCTAGGAATATAGGCATGAACCACCATCACCCAACTGATTTGGACTTTCACCACAGTGGACTAGGAACTCCTGAAAGCTTTTCTTTATTTTTTATGTGCCAGTACTGGGACTTGAACTTAGGGTGTGGACTCTGGTCTCTTTAATTTTTGCCTAAAGGCTGGCACTCTACCACTTGAGCCACAGCTCCATTTCTGGCTTTTGGTAGTTCATCGGCAAGAAGAGTCCCTCTAACTTTCCTCCCCTCAGCTGGCTTTGACCCACGACTTCTGATCTCAGTCTTTTTGGTAGCTAGGATTTACAGGGTTTTAGCCACCACTGGCATTGGGCTAGAAACTTTTCTTAAGCAAGTGTTCTTCCCTGCATTTGCCCTGACTCCTCCATGTAAAGGAGGCCTGAGGGTCCGGAGCTGTGAAAAATAGGCTTCCAGCCACAGGAAATACCTGGGGTCCATGGTGAAAAGCCAAGATAATCTTCCCCCTGGTCCCCATTCTGGGACCTCCACCTTCTGCCCTCCCTGTGACTCAAGTACAAACCTTGACCCAGCCTTGAATGTCCTGCCGGACTTGTCTGAAGCCACAGAACCTTTATTCCACCCACACCATCTATTCTACACCACACCTCAGGAAACTGTGCGCATGTTGTACCTTCTGCCTGAGGTTCTCTATCTTGTTCCACATCTTAGAACTCCTGTGGAAATTTGGCACTGGTTATATCACCTCCAGGAGCAAGTCTTTCCTTCCCTTCTCCCTCTTTTTTTAATATTGAGTTGCTAGAGATGGAACTTGTGCAGGCTGACTGACAAATGGTCTAGCTTGGTGTGTGTGTGTGTGTGTGTGTGTGTGTGTGTGTGTGTGTGTGTGTGTGTGTGTGTGTGTGTGTGTGTTTGTGCCAGACCTGGGGTTTGAATTCATGGCCTGGATGCTATCCCTGAGGTTTTGTGCTCAAGGCTAGCACTCTATTACTTGAACCACAGCTCTACTTCTCACTTTTTGGGTGTTTATTTGGAGAAAAGTGTCTCATATAGACTTTCCTGCTTGCAATTGTGATCCTCAGATCTCAGCCTCCTGAGTAGCTAAGATTACAGGGGTGAGCCACCAGCAACTGTCCGCTACTCTACCTCTTACCTCTAATCTTGGCCCTCCTATGAGTACCAGAAGAATATGTCTCACCAAGCTCAGTTTTTGCCAGTCTTGGGGCTTGAACTCAGAGTCTGGGCATGTTCTTGAGTTTCTTTTGGTCAAGGCTAACACTCTTATCACTTAAGCCACAGTGCCACTTTTGGCTTTTTCTGTTCTGTGATACTGAGGAATTGAACCCAGGGCTTCATGTGTGCTAGGTAAACACTCTACCACTAAGCCACATTCACAGCCCAAGGCTCACTTCTGACAGGAACTATGAGGGTAGGATTTATTGACTTACCTCTTTTTGGTGCAAAAATCGCTGGCTATTTCATATCTTTGCAAAGATTTGTGAACAGCCTGTGACTCAGCAATGAGGAATGGTGAATGAGGGATAGCCACCAGGCCCCAGAGGAGTAGGCTAACATATCCTACAGAGGGATAGCGAATATGGAGCCAGAAACTTTGACAACTCCTACAGCCTAGGAACTGTGGTCTCCCTGGAGGCAGTGGCTGGCTGCTAGGTGTCCCAATGGGATATCTCAGCCAGGACGTAATTCACCTGTTGCACAGCCCATGCAAAACCGGCAGGCTTCAGTTATTAAATGGCAGAGAAGGATGCTTTGTTCAACCTGCTGGCTCAGACTTAGGACTCTCTGAGGACTTGCCCAGGTTGGGGGGATGGACATGGGCAACCTGCTGAATGCCCATCATCCATACATCATCCATCCATACACAGAAACATGGAGTTATTGCCTCCTTTTTTTTGGGGGGGGGTGAGGCAGGTCAAGGGTTGTACTATGAGCCTAGGCCCTGTTCCTGAGCTCCTTTTGCTCTTGAGTCACAGCCCCACTCATAGGCTTTTTTTCTCCCTATGATCTCTTAGAAAGAAGATTGTTTTGGACTTTCCTGCCTCAGATGAATTCAAATTGGCATTCTCTACATCTTAGCCTCCAGAAGAGTTAGGGTTATAGGTAGGAGCCACTGACTCCTGGCTTTCTTTTCTTCTTGTTGTTCTTTTTTTTACTCATGACAATCTGAAATCTTCACGGTGTCATTCAATGGTTTGCATTCAAAGTTATCTACCCAGGCCTGGGTTTCGAATGCTATGACTACCACCCACAAATGGAGGGAGATCCTGATGAACTAATTTCTGTTCATGTGAATGCTAATGGAATGTTATAAAAGTAATAATTAAATTTGCAGTTAATTCATGATTCTATTTTAGAATGCCACACAAAAATTAATGGATTTATATCTTCCATTCTAGCACCATGGTATGATTAAGGATATTGCCTATATTTGTAATTAATGCTTTTATTAGTACTCAACCATGATACCTCATGAAATGGAGTCATAATTTAGTAACTAATAATTACTAATAACATATATATAATTTAATAATATTCTCACATTCTCCCTTTGTATGTGTGTATATATAAATATATACATATATATGCCGATATATGTATGTATATATCATATATATATATATATATATATATATATATAATATCAATCTACACATCTATCTATCGGGCACTACTATAGCTTGATTACAGGTCCTCAGAATTTCCTGGATGCTCAGTTTGCCGGAGGCTGGTGTGCTAAGACTGTACCCCGTTTATGGATTGGGCATTGTAGGCTGAGTTGAAATTCCAGCATGGCCAAATATTTATTTGTGGAGTAAGAAGCCAATCTTACACTTTTTTTCATTCTCTGTGAAAGTCCTGGGTCTCAATACTATGTATAATCCATATGCAAATATATCCTATGAGATATGATATAATAAAGGAAATGTTATATGTGTAATAATACTAAATAAGTAAGGGTAATAAATGTCATATGCAGTAGGACCCATGTATGTAAATAGATCTCATATATATGAATATTATTTTTTCCAGTTCTGGGGCTTCAATTCAGGCCCTGGGAACTGGTTTGAATTTCTTTTCTTCTTTTCTTTTCTTTTTTCTTTTTTGCCAGTCATGGTGCCTGAAATCTGGGCGTGGGCACTGTCCCTCAGCTCTTCAGTTCAAGGTGAGCACTCTACCACTTGAGCTACAGTGCCACTTCCAGCTTTTTCTGCTTATGTGGTGCTGAGTTATTAAACCAAGAGCCTCATGCATGCAAGGCAAGCACTCTACCATTGAGCCACCTTTTCACCCCCATGAATTTCTTGTCTTCAAGGACGGTGAGCTTCCATTTTCACACACAGTGTCACAGAGTTACCCAGACCCTGAGTTCAAATCCCAGGACTGCTAGCAAAATGGTGCAATTTCCTAGCCAGGGTCTTCCTGTTATTATTACTTGTTTTTTGGCCTACCACAGGGCTTGAACTCAGGTCTTCGCATCTCTGCCACAGCTGATCATTGGATCCTACGACCCTACTTCAAATTTCAGAGCTGGCAAAAAAATAAAAAAGAGAAGGATAAAACTGAGAAGTTCAAGAAGGTGGTTTTACGTTTTTTTTTTTTCTTTGTATTGTGACCATCCTGGGTCTAAATGACAAGACCCAGAATGTGTACATGACACTGCATTGCTAATGTTTGGTGGGCTATTAGGGAAGCCATAGCTGAAACAAGCAACTTAGACCTGGAGGTCCAATCTTGGAACTGCCACTAATGAATGGTGGGTGGTTCTAAGAAATTCATTCTGATATACATCCGTACAAATGGAATGTTATAAAAGTAACATTTAAATTAGTAGTTAGTATATGATTATATTCTAAAATTATACACAATTATTCTACATTGACTAATTTTCAATACTTTATTATGTATTCAATCATGATACTTAAAAAGGAAGGAATAATTTAATTGCCAATAATTGGTATTAATATCATATATGCAGTTTCATAATATACAGACATCTCTTTTGTTTTATACATATACATCTATCTATCTATCTATATCTATCTATCCTGGGTTCCATTCCTCACTACCACTTGCACAGAAAAGTCCTGAAGTCATGCTGTTGCTCAAGCAGTCCAGTACTAGCTTTGAGCATAAAAGTTTAGGGACTGTGTCTAGACACTTACTCAAGATGCAGAACTGTCACCAAAACAAAATGATAGAAGGTTCTGACTGCAAAGATATAAGAATAGGACTGCAAATACATCATCGTAAGGGAAGCTAGGAGACTGGTGCTGAGAGCTGCCATCTAACCTGATGTAGCCAGAGGTAAACTGCTGCAACCCAGCTACACGGAACCGGATGCTTGGGGCTTCCTCAGCCCTGTCATCCAAGATACTGGGGAGCTGAGATCAGACACTGGTGGTTTTAAAATCAAGCCCTGACAGGGTATACAGCTATGTCATGGGTTTTATATGAGGAATGGTGTACTGAGTACATTCTTGCATCTGGTCCTTGTAAGAGCTCCCCAGATTATTGGGCAGATGAGAACCTTGAGGCTCAGATATGTCCCCATGTCAGGGCCAAAATGATGTATGTACTGAACTCTAGTGAATTTTCTCCTACAGACAATTGTTTTGGTTTATTTTTCTTGGTCATGAACCTTGAACTCAGGGCCTAGTCACTGACCCTTCCCTGTTGGGATCATGGCTAGCTCCCTACCAAGGAGACCCAAGGACACCCGTACAAAATGTTACAGTCTAGGCATCTGTGGCTGATATCTGTCATCCTGACTACTTTGACACATTTTTTTTCTCTGTAAAAATCCTGGATCTCAGTATGAAGTATAATCCATATGCAAATATATGCATGTGATAAGATGTAATAAATGAAATAAATGTTATATATGTAATAATACTAAATAAAATAAATAATGAATTAATAAGGGTAATAAATGTCATATGGAGTAAGCCCATGTATGTAAAAAGATCACATATATGAATATCAATTTTTCCAGTGCTGGCGCTTTAATTCAGGCCTGGAAACTGAAATTCTTGTCTTCAACAACATTGAGCTTCCCCTCCCCCGCAGTGTCACAGTGTTACCCAGACCCTGAGTTCAAATCCCAGGCCTGCCAGAAAAATGGAGCAAATTCCAAGTCACAGCCTTGGGCCTTGTCCAGGCCGTGGCTTGAACTCATATTGTGGCAATTCTGCTTCAGCTTTGATCATCCTAGGATGTGGTGCAGCCAATGGACCCACAGCCCATCCTGAGATCCTAGGTCCCGAGTTCAAATCTTGGGACTGATAAAAGAAAAAGGAGAAGGGCAGGGAAGGTGGCTCAGTAGTAGAGTGCTTGCCTTAGATGTAGCAAGCTTCCGAAAACCTAGGGAGGCACCGTTGCCAATAATGAATCATTGACTTAGGTTCAGCTCCCTAGTTGTTGTCTGCCTGAAGGAATCTTGAATTAATTGTAGCAGTTTGTTTCAACACTGGAACACAGTCTAACAAAGACAGGATAAGTGCAGGGAACTTGGCCTGCCCCGGGAGGTGGCACAAATGAAGGTTTCCTGTCAAAACAGAGCATTGGGGAGAGAGATATCTTGGGGTACAAAGAGGCCTTTTTCTCCTGGTCTTCAGGGCCAGCCTACACTCATCATCACTAGTTGGCCCAGAAAGAGTTGTTTGTTACAGAGCTGTATAGGAGTGAGGCTTTTTGTCTGCCTGTTCCAACAAAGAGGCAGACTTCCTCCAGCAACCTGGGGTGTGGAGAAACGCTCAGGCTACACTGGGAACAGGGAGGGGAGCCCTGGAACATGCACTGTCTTGAAAGCACCCTCTGTACTATGAAATCATTCTATTCAAAGCAAATTTCCTAGCTGGGTGCCTTTCTTCATAGCGATTCTGGATGTTCACTGATAGAAATACATTCACACATACACAGACACATGGAGTTACTGGCTGTATTTTTTTTTTTGGTACAATTCCTGAGGCTTTAACTGTGAGCTTAGACATTGTCCCTGAGCTCATATTGCACAAGGAAGTGCTTTATTGTGCCTTAAACCATGATACATCATTAATGAAGGCATAATTTAATACCTAATAATTATTAGTAATATATTACGTGTAATTTAATGATATATAGACATCTCACATTCTATAAATATATTTATATATTTAAACATACATTGGAATATACATATACATCTCTCTCTCACTCTATGCATATATATGTATTTGCAGCAATTAGGCATCTATCTATTTATATATTCGCCAATTCTGGAGGTTAAACTTAGGTCCTGGGAACTCCCTGGCAATGTATTTGTTTGAGATTGCTGTGCTTTCATTGATCCCTTGACAAATTGGGCATTCTATGCCCTGAGTTCAAATCCCAGCAGTTCCAAAGACAATAGGTGGATTAAGCAGCCAATGTTGACCTCTTCTGCTGTCTGTGAAAATATTGTTTCCTAGGTACAATATGTAATACCTACGCAAATACATATATATGATGTACATTATAAATGTATATAAATATTATTTTGCCAGTCCTAGGGCTAGAATTCATGCCCTGGGAAATGCTCTTGACTTTCTTTTATTCCAGGAGGGTGAGCATCCACTTTCCCACAGCAAAATAGAGTTACCCAGGCCTTGATTTCAAATCCTTGGTATGGCATATAAAATGTCCCAAATTCCAAGCCAGAACCTTAATTTTTTTGAGGGGGGGGCAGGCACAGGGCTTGAACTCAGGTCTTCACAAGTCTGCCTCAGCCTTGATTACCCTAGGCTGGGGTGCAGCTTTTACACCCACAGATGATCCAAGGATCCTAGGACCCAATTTCAACTCCCAGCACTGGCAAACAAACAAACAAACAAACAAACCAAAATGGAAGAGGAAAAACCAGAAAGTTTTACACAACAGTTTTGCCTTTGTTTCTATTGCACAGTGACCATCCTGGGTCTCACTGATTTGACTTGAAAATTGTACATGACTTTCTATGGCTTAGGCTGGTGGGCTGTCAGTGAAGCCTGAGGTTAACCCAGACACCTGCGCCCTGAGTTCGATCCTGGGACTCCCACATACACATGGCTGAAGGTCCTAGGAAACTGATTCCTATCTATAGGAACACTAATAGAATGTTTGAAATGTACAAATTGAATTACTAATTAACTAGTCTTTCTAATGTAAGATTGTATGCATTAAATATAGGTCATTGATTAATTTAATTAATACTTTATTAAGTCTTCTACTGTGATTAATTAATGGAGGAATAATTTTAGACCAATAATTAGTAGCAATAGAATATACAAAAGTAAGATATAGACATCACTCTTTATATAGAGTTATACACTAGAATCTACATAAATGTCTACCTGTCTCTCTCTGTATACGTTCATAGATGCATATGCATATGTAAATACACACACACTGCATTTTACACATCTATGTGTTTATATATTGGCCACTCCTAGTTCCAACTTTGCTAGACAACTTCATTTGCATCAGACTGCTGTGCTAACATTGACCCACTCCCCATTCATGAGGTGGGCTTTCTAGGCCCTGAGTTCAAATCACAGAACTGCCAAAAACTTAAGTAATCCTGGTGGAAGAATCCAAATGTCCCATTTGTCTTCCTTATCAGAGAATGTCCTGGGTCTCAGGAATGAGCTATAGTACATTGGCAAATCTATGTCCTATGTAATAAGATGTAAAAAAGGTTATGTGTGTAATCATACTCACTAAAATACATAAGAAATAAATAAAACAAAAAATAAAATGAATAACTAACTGTAATATGCAGTAAACATGTGTATGTAAATATGAATCCTATATTTAAAATGCATGAGAATATTATTTTTGCAAGAGCTAGGACTTGAATTCAGGCCCTGGGAACAGGCCTGACTTTCTTGTCTACCAGCATGGTGAGCTTCCCCTTCTCCCACAGTGCTGTAGATGTACCTCGGCCCTGAGTTCAAATCCCAGGACTGGCAGAAAAATATGGCATGAATAACAAACCTGAAGTAGAGGGCAGGGAATGTGCCTTAGGGATAGAGTGCTTTGCATCTATGAAACCCTGGACTTGACTTCTCAGGAACACATCACTAGAAAAAAGCCTAAAGTGGCTGTGTGGCTCAAGAGGGAGAGGGCTATTATTGTACAAGAGAAATTAGGTACAGTGCTCAGGTCCTGAGTTCAAACTCCAGGACTGGTGTATGTGTGCACACGCATGCACACACACACACACACACACACACACACACACACACACAAAGATACACACACACACCAGAAGTAAAGCTGTGACGCAAAATGGTAAAGCACTGGGCTCCTGTGCTGAGCTCATGGTCAGCACCCAGGCCCTGTGTTCAACCCCAAAACCTTGTCACCCAGGGCTCAACTAGGAGAGGTCAAAGGTTTCAAAACCTAAAGTGCTTCAGCAGTCCTAGATGACAGGAAACAAGATCAGACATGTGCTTGGATTTCCAAAGCTTCCGGAAACCTAGCAGAGGCATCATAGGCCCATCATCACCCTCAATGAAACATTTCTTGAAGTTAAGTGCCCTAGTTGTCTGCCAGAAGGACTCCCGAATTATATTGAGCACTGTATCTGAACACCAGAATGTAGTCTCACAAAGGCAGGATAAGTGCTGGGAACTTGGCCTGCCACAGGAGGTGGCCCAAATGAAGGCTGCCTGTCAACCCGGAGCACTGGGGAGAGAGATAGCTTGGGGTACAAAGAGGCCTTTTTGTCCTGACCTTCAGAGCCCATCCACACTCATCCTCACTAACTGGCCCAGATGGAGTTGTTTGTTACACAGCTGTACAGGACTGAGGCCTTTTGTCTGCCTGTTCAGACAATGAGATAGACTTCTTCCAGCAGGCCTGGGAGGCAGAGAAACCCTCAGGCTGCATTGGGAACTATGAGGGGAGCTCAGGAACATGCACTGTCATGAAAGCAGTCTCTGTGTTATGAAATCATTTTTTTGAAAACAAATTTTCTAGCTTGGTGCCTTTCATCATAGCTAATCTGGAGCTTCACTTATAGGAATACATCCACACATGCACAATACATGGAAGTAGGTCCTGGGGTTGAACTATGAGCATAGGCGTTGTCCCTGAGTTACTTTTGCTCAAGTGTAGTGCATTAACCTGGAGCCACAGCCCCACTTCTGTGTTTTCTGTGATCTCTTAGAAATAACAGTGTCATGGACTTTCCTATGCTGGCTGGATTCAAACTCAGATTCTCTACATCTCAGCCTCCTGAGGAGCTGGGGTTACAGTCAGCAGCCACTGGCACCTGCCTTTCTTTTCTTCTTCATTTTTTAATCTGGACAATCTGACTACTTAACAGCACCATTCCAATGCTTTGAATTTATAAGTCAACTACCCAATGTTCTTTATAGGTGCTTTCTCTGAGAAGGATTTTCTCTCCTCATCTTCTCCTCTGGTCACAGGTTTGAAGCCAAAAGTGAGAAATGAGTGTGACATGATTTTGGCAGCAAATATCCACAGGACATGCCAGTTCAATCACTTAGCATTGAGCTGCAGTGAATTTACTGTCTCAGGATGAGAGGACCAAAAGCTGGAGCGATCCTCATACTGTCTGAATTGCTCCTTAGGCCTATAAATTTATCTAATACTATGAGTGTTTTGTGTCTCCAACCTGAAGTATCTAGAACACAACTGAAGAATCTTCGTGTTTCCTTTTTTCTCTAGTACCTCTCGAGATTTAGACTAAGGGTTTGTGTGGAGCAGATCCTCAGCCAAATCCCTGAGCAAAGCCACTTAGAGTCTCCTCAGTAGATCTCTGTTCAAAGCCAGCCCGAGCAGGAAAGTCTGCGAAACTCTTATTTCCAATAAACCACCAGAAAACCAGAAGTGACTCAGTGGCCCAGAGGGTAGAGTTCCAGCTTTGAGAAAGAAAGCCGAGCAGGAGATACACGACAGACGAGGCAGGAAAGCCTGGCAGGCGCTTATGTCCAATTAACCCAGGTGGCTTGAAGTGGAGCTGTGGCAGTTGTAGAGTCTCAGACTTTAGCAAAACAGCTGAGGAACATATAGGGCCCTGAGTTTAAGCCCTGGGATGTCCACCAAAAAAATTCAAAAAGAGAAGGCCAAGTTTATGTATGAGTGTCCTACCTACTTATATGTGCATATTACCTCTTTGAGTACAATCAGATGGTATGCAATGCTTCTCCTTTTATGTACAGATTTATTTTTCACATAGGCTTGTTGCACATACTGCATCATTCTCTTCTTTTCATGCCCATGGCTTTTCTCTTCCAGAGTTCCAGGCCTGTGTCCTCATATGATACACACATAAGATCTCAGCAGCCTTTATTTCATATTATTATTAAGCCAAGGCAGGAACAGTCACAAATCAGGCAAGGGAAGAGAAGATCAGGGTTTTTGAAATAACTTGTATTCAGAAAATTAAACTTGGGGAATGTAAAGTGGTAGCATACTTATGTAGAAACTACCATTAAGAAAAATATGAGAGGGCTGGGAATGTGGATTAGTGCCTAGCATGCAAGAAGCTCTGGGTTCATTCCTCTGTAGCACATGCACAGAAAAAGCCAGAATTGGTGCTGTGGCTCCAGTAGTAGAGTGCTAGAGACAGTGCCCAGGCCTTGAGTTCAACTCAAGTACAAGTAACTTCTCATCACCAAGGAAAACCCAGGAAGCTCTTGAAAATCTGCCCTTTCAGAAGTGGAAGTCAGAGTGTCATAGAATTTCCTGACCTGGCTGGCTTCACCCTGTGATCCTCAGACCTCAGCCTCCTGAGCTAGGGGATGGGCCTTGGCTACTGGGACTTGCTAGGTCAGAACTGTAATAACATTGACAATACAAGTCAACTACTTATGACAAAGGACTTGAGGAGCATATTAAGCCTTTCACCAATGGATCTTTCAGAACTCTAGGACACAAGGTTATAATGCTAGTGTCTGAGAGGCTGGGCATATGGATCAGCTACACTTGAACCTTGAGCTCTGACTCCAATTCTGGTGTACATCAGCGTTCATTTTCCAGAGAATATTCTCCTAATTAGCAAATTGGAAAAGTACTTTCATTAACCCTCACTTTTTTCCCATAGTGTGTCTCAAACTCAAACCTGGGCACTGTCCCTGAGCTCTTCATCTCAAGGCGAAACTCTACCACTTGAGCCACAGTGCCACATGGGGCCTTTTGGAGGTTCATTGGTGATAAGAGTCTAACAGGCTTTACTTGCCAGGCTGTCTTTGGACTGTGGTCTTCGGATCTCAGCCTCCTGAGAAGATAGTGTTCTAGGTGTGAGCCACTGGCATCTGGCCTATCATTTTTGCCAGTGCTGGGGCTTGAACTTAGGGCCTTCGTACTGTCTCCATGCTTCTTTTTCTCAAGGCTAGTGCTCTACCACTTGTGCACTCCACAGCTTCTGGCTTTTTCTGAGTATGTGGCACTGAGGATTCAAACCCTGGCATTCATGCATGCTGAGCAAGCTCTCTACCACTAAGCCACATTCCCAGTCCCACACTTACAATTTTATCCCTCAACTTGCCTATCCTCAAGGAAAGGTTTCTGAGTATAAATCATCTAAAGAAATTCCTATAGGAAGTTATTAAAGATAAACAAGTCAAATCTCATATTTGGGAAAGGCTCTAAACATGTGAAGACTATGACAAATGTCTCTATTTAATTATGTATCATGTTTCGACACTTAATAAAGTATTAATGAAAAATGAGTCAATGTCCTAAATTGTTGTGTATGATTCTATAATAGATGTGTAAAATGTAATAAATATTATGTGAATAATAATATTAATACAATAAACAATTAGTAAATGAATAAAATATAGAAATACAGAAATACAAAATCAATAATAAAAAATCATAGTTTGTATTAAACATAGGCATGTAATATGTAACATATATTACACATGTACACAAATATTATTTTCCATTATAGGGACTTAATTCAGGCCCTGGGAACTCTACCCTGAATTTCTTTTCCTCAAGGACAGTGAGCTTCCCCTTAACCTACGATACAAAAGAGTTACCCGGATGGTGAGATCAAATCCCAGCAGTGGCAGAAATACTGGCCCCACTTTCAAGACTGTCACTTAATTATTTTAAATGGAAGCAGTGATTTTTATTCAGTTCCGTACTGAAGATTGTAAAAACAGCAGTTTGTATATCTATTCAGACATCCTTCCCTTACCTGCAAAGTGGTTCTCCGAGCTATAAATTGTTTCCTTTTTTGTACATTTTTTGTTGAAAAACGTTGTATAGAGGGGTTACAGTTACATGAGCAAAGTAATGAGTACATTTACTATTGAGCATTGCTGCCTCCTCCTTTGTTTTCCCCTTGCCATCCCTTCCCTCCCACCACCACAGCTATCTCCCGAAACCCCAGCTGAGGTCAGTGACTTAATTTTTTGCTTTTGTCTTGGCACAAGATTTGAACTCAAGTAGTAGAAACTCTGCACCTTCCCTCACATTGCTACAGGTTTACCAAGATCCTGAGTTCAAATCCCAGGCTAGGAAAAAAAACTGGCAGAAATTCCAAACCAGGGGGATTTTTTTTTGACAACCATGGAGCTTGAACTCAGGTCATGGCAACTATACCTCAGCTCTGATTGCCTAGACTGGGCTGCAGCCTCTCACCCATAGTCTATCCTGGGATTCTAGGCCCAGAGGACTTGCATGAAGAAAAAAAAAGTAGGACAGCACAGAAAGTGGCGAGCTGCAGAGGACTGGGGATTTTATGTTATTTTTTTATTTGCAGGGTGACCATCCTGAGTCTGAATGACATGGCTGCAAAGTAGAGCTGAACTTCTATTCCTGAAGGCTGGTTGGTCATCAGGGAAGAAATAGGCCAACCTGTCAACATAGGCCCTGGGTTAAAAATCTAAGTCCGACACCTACCAATGGCAGGACAGCACATGAGACTCGTTCCTATGCATAGGAATACTGATTGAAAAAGTATTTCGTGCATCAGTCGAGTCTAAAAGTGGGTGTAATAATCCTAGGATGCTGATTGATTTTAATTGATAGTTTATTAAGCATGAAAAGAATAATATTACTTCAAAGGCAGTATAATAAATACCTAAGAGTTGGTAGGAATGTAGTAGGCATCATTCAGTAAGATAGATGGCTCTGGCACTCTTTACCAATATGTATTAATTGTATACCACCATCTGCCAATCCATGTATCACTGTTTTGGCCAAACCTGGGGCTCCATCTCAGTGCCTTGGAACCACCTCACAGCTTCATTGGCTAGAAGTTGCTGTGTTCACCCTTACCCATTCATGAATTGGGCCTGCTAGGCCCCGAGTTCACATCCCAGCACAGCCAAAAATTTAATCTTGGAGTAAGAAGCTGAGTGTGACACATGTTTTCCTTTCCTGAGAGAGTCCTGGGTGTCAGGCATGATAGTGAACACATCTACAAATCTAGATGCTATGTGATAGGAAGTAAAAAATTGTAATAAATGGTATAAGTGTCATCAGAGTCAATAAAATAAATGGCAAATAAATGAATAAAACAAGAAATGAAATGAATAAACACACCAAACATGATATTGTCTTACTACATGGAAGTATAAATCCTGTCTTTAAAATATAAATAAAATGTATATAAGGAGTATGTTTTGCAGGACTGAGGCTTGAATTCAGGCCTAGGAAAGAGGCCTGACTTTCTTGGCTTCAAGTATGGTGTGATTCCCCTAGCCCAACAGTGCTGCCTATTTATCCAGACTTTGAGTTCAAATCCCAGGCTTGGCAGAAAAAATGGCACGAATTGCAAAACAGGGAGATAAATAATTTTTTTAATTTTTAAAATTGTTTTAATTTTTTAATTGTTTTACTTTTTAATTTTAATTTTTTTGTTTGTTTTTGGCCATGCACGTGGCTTGAACTCAGATTGTGACAGCTCTGTCTCAGCTTCCATCTCACTAGCCAGGGGTGCAGCTTCCAGAACCAAAGCCAATCCTGGAATCCTAAGACCTGATGTATGACAGGAAAACATAATGAAAGTGACACTAAAACAAGCCACCAGCAGCCTGATCGCTGTGAGCAGAGACAATTCCCAGGACCTGTACTGGACTCTGGGAGATTCAGAGACCCAGGATGCCTCAGGGATCCTTTTCTGCAACATGAAAATTGGGGGCCGGATATGGTGGACCATACTGTCTGGCCCTAGGGACTGCCGAGGAGGCCCCTTGAGCCAGGTTTTCTCCTCACAACAACCTTGTTCACAGCTGAGTGGGGAACTGAGTGCCATACAGCTGGTCAGTGGCTGGACAGAGATCTTTGAGAAGATAGGCATCCAAGATGCCCCAGAATACAGTGAGTACATCATGGCTCACGTCCTTGGAACCAAAACAGTTAAGTGCGGTGGCACCAGGAGGGTGGGAAGAGGGAAGAGGGAGAAGAGAACTGTGGAAGAGCTACATCAGGTTTACCCCTACCCAGGATGCTTACCTGAGTTGGATGGGACTTTTCTGTAGTATTGTCATACACAGATGCTCATCTATTTATCTAACAAAACATTACAGTGTGTGCCAGTACCTGGGGGGGAGAGAGTGGAGGGTCATACAGGATGAAAGGTTCCAGTGCTGGTTCCACAGCACATGAAGAAATCTTGGTTTGAGCTGGATGCTGGTGCCTGACACCTGTCATCCTAGCTACTTAGGAGGCTGAGATAGGAGGATTGAGGCTTAAGGGCCAGGCAGAAAAACCTGTAAGACTCTTATCTCCAACTGACTACTAAAAAGAAGTGCCAGATTTGGATGAGTAGCTCAAGCTGTAGTCTGTTGGCCTTGAGTAAAAAAGCTCAGGGACAGCACCCAGGCTCTAAGTTCATGCCCAGGAGTGACACAATGAAAGGAAAGAGAAAGAGAGGAGGGAAGGATAGAGGGAGAAAAGGAGGAAAGGAAGGAAGAAGGGAGCATGCAAGCCTTGGTTTGGAGTCCTTGGATCAAGGGAGCCAACCATTCACAATCTCTGTGGGGACAGTTTCAGAGCCTAAAGTTAGTGTGTAGGACCAAGACACTGACCCATTCATGACATCAGCAACTTCATGACATCCAAATCTGAGTGGTTGCTGACTGAAGAGGGAAAAAGCCTCGGGTGAAGTCCCTAGGGCTCAGGGTGGGTCACAGAGTTTCAATCTCCCCTGGCTCACGGAGTTTATTTTCTGGCCAGATAAGAAGAAACTGTCCAAGGGCTAGGGAGGTATAGGGTGAGGGAGTGGGAAGAGGGGGGGTGGCAAGGGATAAGCAGGAAGATGAAGAGGGATGACAATCTCAGATCCATTGTGTCAGGCCATTGGAGCCATGACCTCAACTGACAACCTAGACCATCAGTGAGAGAATCTTCAACCCAGAAACATGGCTATAAAAAGTCCTGGCACTCTGGGTTCACCGTTGACAACCTGGCTGTCATCCACTGTAGGATGCCTGTGCAGTACATCCTTGGGGACTGGCACTTTTGCTGGCTCAATCTGAAGATGACACGCCCAGTGTTCATTCCTCTACCAGAGACAGAGGTAAGCGTGCTACTGGAACAGGACACCCAGGAAATGAGGGCGAGATTCAGACCCGTGTTGCCCCCAGACTTCTTCTGGGGCACTCTAGGGCCCCATGACTGCCATCCTCAGAGGTAGAGGTTGGTCTCTTTGCTGGCTCAGCCTTTAGTCTAGATGGCAGATATGGGAGACCCCGACTGAAGGTCGAGGTTAGTGGGAAAACAGGAGGCACTAGGCTGGGAGCAGGCTTGTTTCTTAGAGGATACTAACAACCCAGGAACATTCCTGAGATGGATCCGCACTTTTCTCCTTCCCGAGATAGAGGGACCTAGAGCCCTCCAGTCTGCATCCCTTGGCTGAGAAATTCATTCATTCCCATATCCTTTGTTTGGATAACTAGATCTCACCTGACTGCCCACTGTCAAGGCAGGACAGTGAGAGATCTTGAGTCCTTGATGACGTCACGAGATCCTCACTATGAGATTGTACTTGAATGTCCTGAGTTGGTGCATGGTCAGTCCCATCTCAGCCTGCCATCATCTAGGACATAGAATGTAGAGACTCAGAGCAGGATGGGGTCTATTCTGTGAGTCTTGAGTATTATGTGTGAGCTTTGAGCTCCCGTGTGCTCACCTGCTTCCTTTTCTTGGGTGGCTCTAAGTAGAAAAAGCTTAAAACTAGGGCCTGGGTCCCATCCCTTTTTCATGCTCAAAGCTAGCCCTCTACCATTTGAGCCACAGCTACACTTGCAAGGTTTTTGGGTGTTTAATTGGATATAAGAGTTCTGAATGACTTTGATGCCAAGGGTTGCATCCAACTGCAGTCCTCAGAACTCAGTCTCCTGAGGGGATAGGATGACAGGCATAGAAAAGCATCTTTGGCTGGGTGCCAGTGGCTCATGTTTGTCATCCTAAGTACTCAGGAGCTGAATCTTAGGATCATGGGTGAAAGCCAGCTTGGGCAAGAAAGACCCTCAGACTCTTCTCTCCAATAATGCAACAGAAAACTGGAAGTGGTGCTGTGGCTCAAGTAGTAGAGTGCTGGACTTGAGCTGAAGAGCTCAGGGATAGCACCCAGGCCCAGAGTTCAAGCCCCACCACCAACAAAAAGAAAGAAAGTAAAACATCTTTGCCTGCAAAGGACGGTGGAGAAGTGTTTGTGTGTATGTGTGTGTGGGGGGTGGTGGTGGTAGACATTTAGCGCCCTGCTCAGTCATCTTTTTAGACGGATTGTCCCAAACTCTTAGTTCACGGCAGCTGATTCTTGACCACAGGTGAAGCTCTGGGTTGGATGTCGACCATCGGACCTCAGTCTCCTCATGGGACAGTTGTGAATAAATAAGGGATTAATACAGAGGGATCTCTGGAGCAGGGCCAGGCACAGAGGGAGCAGGTGTCAGATAGAGTTCTCAACAATTTTGTGAGCACATGACAGGGAGTTGTCCGGGATGGGCTCAGATGGGGTCTGTTATTAATCATGCAACAGGTGTGGGATTATGAAACAAAACATGGCTGTCTTTCATCATTACCCTGTCTCCATGAGGAAGGGATCCTTCATTCTATTCATTTTTCCAGCTGGGGAAAATGAGTAATGGAGAAGCCAGGTGACCTACTCATGACCTCCAGCTGACAAGAATCTTGGCCTGATTTTTCTTCCATGCTTCCTAGAACAGTGGGTGTTATTCAGTCCACTTCTTGTGGTGGGAAGTCCACTTCTTGTCATTTGTGGGGATTGAATTCTGGGCCTGGATACTATCCCTGAGCTCTTCAGAACAAGGCTAGTACTCTACCCCCTGAGCTACAGCATCACTTCCGGTTTTCTGTTGGTTCTTTGAGGATAAGAGTCTCACAGACATTCCTCCTGAGCCAGCTATGAACCAAAATCTTCACATCTCAGCCTCCTGTGTAGGTAGGATTAAAGGTCTGAGCCGCCGGCACCTGGCTTAAGTGTAATTCTGGACTTTTGTCTTTCTCTCTCTCTCCCCCGCTCTCTCTCTCTCTCTCTCTCTCTCTCTCTCTCTCTCTCTCTCTCTCTCTCTCTCTCTCTCTCTCTCTCTCTCTCTCTCTCTCTCTCTCTCTCAATCTGTCTGTCTGTCTGTCTTCTGTCTGTCTGTCTGTCTCTCTCTCTCCCTCTCTCTTTCTCTCTCAGGAATTGGTTGAATGAGTGCTAGAGGAGGTGGCCCAGCATCCCCATGTGCCTGGAACCCAAGGTGGCCCTCTCATTCTGAAGGTGGGCTATGGGTCAGGAGCTGTTTTGCTCAGCCTGTTGAACCAGCCCCTTGAGGTAAGCCCCTTTGTGCCCGGGCTAGACCGTGATGGTTATTCATTGTCCATCACATGATTTCTTCCCTACATCCCTCTGCTACACCGTTGAAGAAAAGTGGATGAGGAGGTGTCACCTTGTCCCCCTGCCCAGCATAATCCAGGGCTTCTGACTTCTACCCCCACCTATCTGACAAGACCCTGGCTACAAGACAATAAAAACACTCTGTGTGTACTACTCTTTGCTCGGAAGTGTCATTTTGGTTATGGTGGCGGGGTTCAGAGGAAAGACCCCAGACCTGACACCTCCCGTTGGACATTTGTTCTTGTGACAGAGCCATGTCATTGCTGTGGATAAGGATGAAGCCACCATCAAACTGACCCAGAGAAATGCTCAAAGATAGGTAGGCTGTTGAAGTATCAAACCCATTCATGTCTGCTTCCTACTCCCAACAAGGAGGTGCAGTGTGGGTTGCCCAGCCCTGGGCTTAAGTGATTATAAATGGATGGTGGCAGTCAGGAGCTCATGGCTCCCACCCATCATCCTGGCTCTTTGGGAGGCTGAGGTCTGATGGCTGTGACTCAGAACAGCCCGGGCAGGAAAGTCCAGGAGATTCTTATCTCCCATAAACCACCTCCCTCCCCAAAACTACAGAGAAAAAAGCCAGATTTGGTGCTGTGGCTCAAGTGGTAGAGCCTCAGCCTTAACAAAAGAAGCTAAGGGATAACACCCAGGCCCTAATCCAAGCCCTAGGACTAACACAATCATAAAATAAATGAACACTGTACACCTTCTAACTGACTACCAAGAAAGATGTATTCAGTTTTCTCGATGGTACATTCAGCCAAATGTAAGGGGATACCTTTGATGTTCCCTCAACCCTCTCCTTCTCTCCTTTATCTGTCCAGGTTTAGGTTGCAGGACAGAATTCAGATCATCCCCCTGGATGTGACCTTAGGTACCCTCTCCCATCCACCTCCCTTGGGGTCAAGATCCTGGATGCACTCCCTGCTGGGAGGATGAGGCACCACAGAGCTGAGGGTAGGGACTCCAACACTCACACACATACACACACGCAAACACACAAACATCCCTAAGGCAACCCAGACTAGCCCTTTCCAAAGACACTTTATCTCCTTGGATTAACTGAACTAGGAGAGGAATTTGATCCCCTGTAACTGATTATTTTAACTTAGGCTTGCTAGTTGATAAGAAATGAACGTGAGCCAACAAAAACCAAAAAAACTTTGGTGCTTGTCACCTGGAGTTCAGACTCATGCCTGTCATCGTGGCTACTTGGGAGGCTGAGATCTGAGGATGACAGTTTGAAGCCAGCCATAAGCTGGAAAGCCCATGAAAATCTACTTTCCATGGAACCACCAAAAAGCCAGAAGTGGAGCTGTCGCTCAAGTGGTAGAACACCAGCCTTGAGCAATTAAACTCAGAGAGACAGCTCCCAAATCCTCAGTTCAAGCCCACACAAAGAAATGGTCCTGTCTTGTTGCCCACAGATTGCCCACCCCTCGAGCCCCTCTCATGGAGTATGATACAACACCTGCCCCTTGGTGGTGTATCAGGGCCTTCAGAAATCCGGTGGTGGAATCCAGGCCTTCCCCTTTGTGCATTCTCAACCCACACTGGCTGGAAGTCAGAGCTTGACAAGTCTGGCAGCCTGCACAGCAGAGAGGCTCCAGCTATGCCAAGGTGATAAGAAAGGGCTTCTTGGAGACAACATAGCAGAGCATGTTTATTTCCAGCCAGGGCTGCTGGTGAGAGACTTGGTATAGATGTGCAAGACTGTCCCAAGACAGGCCTGAGGGATCACAAAAGAACAGCTATCCAGGGCTGGCATTGCGTCTTAGAGGTAGAGGGCTCACCTAGCACACAGGAAAGCATGGGTTCGATTGCTAAGTCCTGCATACACAGAAAAGGCTGGAAGTGGCACTGTGGCTCAGCTGAAAGAGCACACCTCTGGAGACAAAGAAAGTCAGGGACAGTATCGGGGCCCTAAGGTCAGGCCCCAGGGCTGTCACCATAAAGCAGTTCTCCCAGGGACCTTGGTGACAGGTGGATGGCTATGCCCTGAAGCTCTTAGTAGATTCATCCGTGCTTTGTGTCTCTTTTGACAGAGGTGAACTGGACACTCCTGCCCTGTGCACCCCTGACCCAGTTTTCAGCAAGGCTCCCAAGGTCTTCCACCAGGACATGGAGCAGTTGGCCCCGGAAGTCCTCAGGTGTCGCTTTGGTGGGGCATGGGGACATAGGGCAGGCCCCAGAACTTCTAGTGGGTCTGATCTGCCCTGGAAGACCAGGCAATCCGGGGGAGGCAGATGGGAGCTTAGAGGGGATTAGTGATGTGGAGTGGGCCCTTTAATCCCCATGGCCACACCCAGATTCTAGCCTCCCTTTGCTGTCTCTGAGGGAGGTAGAGGGGTGTCTAGGTGGTATCTTCTAGAGGAGGACTAGGTGCAAATTCTGAAGGACTAGACACCTTAAGCCATGAGCCGCTGGCTCATACCTGTCATCCCACATCTGTCATCCTGGCCACTCGGGAGTCTGAAATGCAGTGGATCTCATTTCCCAGCCCTGGCAAGAAAGTCCCTCCAGCGCCAATCTCCAACTGGAAGTGGCACTGTGGCTCAAGTGGCAGAACACTGGCCTTTAGGAAAATTAGACATCAGTGACAGTTCAAGGCTTTCAACCAAAAAAAAAAAAAAAAAAAAACAAAAACAAAAATAAAAAACCAAACAAGAAATAAAGATACCCCTTCCTTGCTTGCAAGAGATAGTGAAGTATTGGGGTGGTTGAGGTTGTGAGACCAGATGCTGGCCTCACAGTAGAGACATTTCTAATAACTCCCCAGGTTTACCCCTGTGTGAAGCCATAGCAGGGTGGGTGGTGTCTTACCAAGAACTCCAGAGGTCGTGGCCTGTGGCAGGCAGGGAGTTGCTGAATGGGAGCAGGGGTGGGATGGTAGTGTCAATTATATGCTCTCCATCCATGGAAGAAGTTTTTGGATGCTGGTGACCAATTCTGAAGTGTAGGGTTACATTTGGTTTGTGTCTTGATGAGTTGGGTTTTCCCTTGGTATAAGTAGGTGGCTGCTGAGGAGGCTACAATGCTTGATAAGAAATGTACTCCTTATCTTACCCATGTAATTGTAACCCCTCTTCATAGTATTTTCACAATAAAAAAAGAAAGAAAGAAAAGAGCTGAAAAAAAAAGAAGTTGGGTGTAGCCAGGCGCTGCCAGTGGCTCATAACTGTCATCCTAGTTACTCAGGAGGCTGAGATCTGAGGATCACGGTTCAAAGCCAGCTTGGTCAGGAAAGTCTGTGAGACTTTATCCCCTATGAACTACCAGAAAATTGGATGTGGTGCTGTGGCACCAGTAGTAGAGCGCACACCTTCATCTGAAGAGCTGAGGGCCTTCTGGCAGGCCCAAAGTTCAAACCCCATAACCTACAACCAAACAAAAGGTAGCTGAATTTTCTGCATAACAATGTGTACAGTAGAAATGCCATGATGTGTTGTGAACCATTGCAGACATGTGAGAGGCTCTGACTTTTGTCTGCAGTTGGTCTGATGATGATAGTGACATCATCTCTGGGGTGGAATATTCAGGGTGCTCAGGGACTGCTGAGGCTTTGGGCTACCACTGTGTGTGTCTGTGTGTTCATGTGTCTTTTGTCTGAGTGTGTCTTTGTCTGTGTGTTTGGATGTAGAAGACCTGGGCCTTGAACTCAGGGACTAGGTGAAGTTCCTATGCTTCTGTGCTCAAAGCTAGTGCTCTAACACTTGAGCTGCAGCTCCATTTCTGGCTATTTGGTGGTTCATTGGAGATAAGAGCCTCACAGACATTTCTGTGCTGGCTGGCTTTGACCTCAGCTTTCTGAATAGCTAGGATGACAGGTGTGAGACACCAGTGCCATATTTGTGTGTGTGTGTGTGTGTGTGTGTGTGTCCCTCATCTTTCTCTGTCCCCTTCCTGGGTGCCTGTCTGCCTCTTTCTGACCTCGGATGGTGCCCCTCCTCCACACCGACTTTGTCTTTATCCTCTTATCAGGGTCTACAATGAGTCCTAAATTGCCAGAGACCTGAGTTCAAGCTTTCCTTTGGGGCCCAAGTCCAGCTGTCCAAATCTTTGGCCTCCTGCAAGGGATTCTGGGTCAACCGGGCTAGCTGCAATAAACTCTTGCCTGTCTCTGGGTGGGGAACTCAGACATGGGAGGTCCTGCCCTTTTCCTCAGCTAGACCCCTGGTTGCATGTCCCTCTCAGCAGGCTGGCAGTGGAGTGGGGGAAGGAGGTTTCAGTTTCTTCCAACCTGTTCCTCAAACCTGGTTTGATATAATGGTTCAACAGCGTATCTTTTCGATTTCTATTCCCAGCAGCAACATGCAAGGCAGACAAGAGGCCTTTAGTTTGGGAATTGGTATCTGCCACTCTGATATTATTCCACATATAAGCACTGTGCAGGGGTGTCAGCCATTCAGAGTTATTGCATGAATATCTGCCTTGAGCTAGCAACTCATGGACAATGTCTAAATGTCCACTCTAGGCTTCCATATGAAGAGGGGTATACTCATCCTCATCCCTAGTATTCATCTGGGTGGCCTATTTGGAAAGTAGTCTTCACACCATAGTAAGCAGATTAATTTCGGCATCCCAAAGAAGAAATTTGCATGGATCCTACTCCATTTTTTTTCTTTAAATTGATACCATTCCTCACTTTTTCATCTTGTTCCTTGTCTGAACATGAGAACCCTTGGTGTCTTCATGTGCAGCTTATTCTAGGAATGAGAAAATAGGAAACAATGCCTTCTTTGTAAATGATTTGGGAAGTATCATGTTATAGTGTAAGAGAACTCACTATTCAAGATATGGGCTTTAAGAGCTTTCTAGTAGCTTTCTAATGTTGGTATCCAACATTAGAAAAAATGTATAATGCAATAGTATGACTACCTAAATTCTTGTTTTTTTAAAGACACTTGTTTTCATCTAAAAATAGGCCTGTCTATTGCCTTCAAGTGATTTTGATGATTGAAGATGCTTAATGAGAAGTCAAAATGTATTAGTATTCCTTTACTATCAATTAAATTTCACTTTTTCTTCTTGGAAAATATAATGATCAAAGCAATAGTTCAGAATCAGCAAGCAATAGTTCAGAATCATGCTTCAAGTGCAAGTGAATCACCAGTAAGTAATCCTTGATTCCATTTTCCACAAAGTTTTGTCACAGATACAATCTGCCTGCCTTCTGTAGCTGCTTTCCTAGCCGGGACCTATTCCTTCATTGTACAGGAAAAGTGTGATTGAACTGATTTCAGTCAGATCTGTTAGTAGAATTATCAAGTATTTAGATTCTTTTTTAAAATTAGTTGTGGGCCTGAACTCTGGGCCTGGGCACTGTCCTTTAGCTCTTCAAATCAAGGCAAGCGCTCTACAACTTGAGCCACAGAACCACTTCTGGATTTTTCTGTTTATGTGATGCTGTTCTGGGAAATGGCAGAGCAGAAAGTTAAATGATGCAACTAAAAATATAAAATCAAAATAAATTAGGATAATTATGGAGCAACCATATTGTCTATGAGAACCATGAAAGAGAAAGAGGAAAACAGATACAGATGTGAAATGACATAGCTAGCCACAAAATCCATGCTTCTAATCAATTTACAGAGCAAACAATTTTTTTATTTTTTAAAAGAGATGGAAATAGAATTTATGTATTTACTTGACATTAGTAAATATATTTTTAGTCGCCTACGTAAAGAGACATAAGGG
The DNA here is from genome assembly GCF_024711535.1 of Dipodomys merriami. Classification (NCBI taxonomy): domain Eukaryota; kingdom Metazoa; phylum Chordata; class Mammalia; order Rodentia; family Heteromyidae; genus Dipodomys; species Dipodomys merriami. The sequence continues at coordinate 1,412 of NW_027202835.1, read as the reverse complement.
CCACCTATATGAATACTAGGGATGAGGATGAGTATACCCCTCTTCATCGCGAAGCCTAGAGTGGACACCTAGACATTGCCCATGAGTTGGTATCTCAAGGCAGATATTCATGCAATAACTGTGAATGACTGGACACCGCTGCACAGTGCTTATATGTGGAACATATTGCAACAGCACACACACACACACACACACACACACACACACACACACACACACATACACACACAACATCAGATTTCTTCTTAAGTATTTTTTGTATATGGTCTTAAGAAGAAATTTACATTACTAACTTGAATTTCTGACAGGACAATATCATCACTGTACATCTTGCTTCTATGCTCTCAGTTTTAAATTACTATCTAAGTATGTGCATTACATATGTACAGGAAAAATTAAGAGCCACACGGGTGGCTCAGGTCTTTAATCCTACCTAATCAGAAAGACGAAATCTGATGACTGTACTTTGAAACCAGACAAAAAAGTTCATTAGATTCTGGTTTGAAAGTAACCAGCAAAAGCTAGAAATGGAGCTGTAGTATAAGCAGTAAAATGCTAGCATTGAGAAAACAAAAACAAAAACATAACAAATTCTGGGACAGAGCCAGGCCTTGAGTTCAAGCTCCAGTATTGGCACCAAACTAATGAATGATGAATGAATGAATGAACTAAAAATAAATTAAGTGGTCACATGTGGAGAGATAGGTAAAATGTAACAACCGTGGTGATTGGATTATGTATTATTTTGTAATAAGTCAAATTATCATTTTTCCTAATCACTAATATTTTAATTGAACTTTTATGTACAATAAACCCTGAATTTGGCATTCATGTATATGTGTGTGTACATGTGCGCACATGTGTGTGTTTGTGTGTGTGTGTGTGTGTGCGGTTGCAATGTTGCTTGCCAATGTGGACAGTGAGGCTGAAAAGAGCTATGTTGCAATATTGTTATTTATCAGTGTTCCATCCTGTCATTTCAGTGGAACCAGCCTTCTGTACATTTTATTTGTAAAATAATAACATCATCATATTTACACCATTAAGTTAGATAAAAGAGATCACTTTCAGCTCTTAGTATATGCTAGGAAAGAAGATACACATATAATTAGGTAGTAAGTTATTGCTGTAAGATGACTGTCAGTACAAAATATGTATTTGACCTCTTAAATTGGATATTCTTTTAAGATATACTCATAGAGTAATTTTGACCAACTTGACCAAACAGGTATTATTCTCCGGTTATTCCTGTGAAACTCAAGGTGGATAAACTCTTTCCGGATTTCTGTTGAAAATAACTTTCTTTGTAAGATTGAATCTATTCACACTAAGATAATAAACCCCGTATTTTTTAGGTTTGAATATCCCATCATATTTACTGAAAATCAGTATTGTGGATATGTTTGTTAGAT
>NW_027202834.1:77500-146390 GCF_024711535.1 Dipodomys merriami | reverse complement strand
ATTCTGAGGAGGTACAAGGTAATAAGCACAAGTGCAGTCAAGGGTGTCAGTGGCAATCTATATAAAGATATATAAATATACACACATATTTTCTTGATCCTTTTGCACCTGGGCTGCTTCTATAACTTGGCTATTGCGAGTACTGCAACGAACGTGTGGGCAGGTGCCTTTACTATATCCTGATTTGCAATGGTTCTGTTCTTAATTTGGGGAATCTCATACTGTCTTCTATAGTGGTCATACTAATTTACATTCCCACTATTACCAAATTCCTCCCTACACACACACCCCAAATCAGATTCATATGCTTGTCATTCTGACTGAAGCGAAAGGGAATTTTAATATTGTCTTGACTTGCATTTCCTTTATGGCCATCTAGAACGAGGAAGTTCATTCAAAAGGTGGTTCAAGGTAACTATTGGAAGAGATGCACAAAAAGAAGCTAAGTGCTGAAGGGAAGTCCCCCTTGGCATTTTACCAGGTTTTTTCCAGTTCAGAATTTGGAGTCTCTTGCTGAAAGGCAGATACTAGCCCATATTAAGCTTTCATAGCTGTCATGCCCAAGAAACCTTGAGCACTACCATCCTCCCGGCCTTTTAGTACATATCAATAAATATGGACAATACCTTCTCTTATTCCTCAGTGACTGTGTTACTTTGGTGTTTTTATGGGAAGGCCAACAGGCCTTAGGTGAGGCCTCAGTTTCACCCAGCTCTCTTGTTCCCTGTCCCAACATGGTCAATAGAAAAATCACTGATCATTAGTATACCACAGATCATGTTACTGACACTGCAGCAGTTAGATTTTAGGATGAGGAAGTAGCAAGTGCTCTGAAAAGCACCTAGATGCTACATTATTGGAGATAGAGCTACAAGGAAAGCCTTGGAGCCCTATTATCTTTAGTGATGGTTTTAGATGCCTAAGGTACACAGAAATATCACTTCTGACTTCCACCTAAGTAACAAGGATGCATTTTCTTCCTTTACCACAAAGTCAAAGGACTCTCCAGTTTTGAAGATATTTATAGCACACATGACATTTTGGAATACTGCTCGAAGACATCTTCGAGTGAGCTCAGAAACTAGGGTCAGTCTGAAGGAGCAAAAGATAACTGGTCTTTTACCTTTACTTTCTGCCCTAACTCTCATGGGGTTTGACAGAGTAAAGGGGACAATACTGGAAGGAGGTCCATGCAGGAATCAGTAGGAAAGGTATACCTGACAAACCATTCTCTCTTTTCCTGACTATTGGGAGCTCCAATGAATACAACTACTATAAGTAGCAAATCTGTCATTTAAATTTCAAGAACAGGCAGCTCAGATTCCCAATGACCCAGATATCAGATCTCAGTCTGCACCTTTGGACTCATGATGATATTTCTATGACAAGGAGGAAGAGTCCTGTTACATAGATTGGCTCAGTGTAAAATAGAACCAAAAATGAGCTGCTATGATATTGTGGCTTCTTAGAAGGCACCCAAAACAGTTATTCAAAGTCCACCCAATGAGCAAAGATATACTTCATCTTTTGTTAAGAGAAACAGTCTAACATAAGGATAGTCAATCATGTATACTAATAGCCATTGGATTGGCTGGCTTGTCAGAGCCTAGAAGATGAAACACAAGTAAGTCTGAAGAGACAGAGGGAATTACGGGATTATCGTAACTTAAAGTAGGGTGTGCCAAGGCCAGAACCTGGGTTTTACTTACTGTCAAGTAGACAGGGTGACTTGCCTAGCACTCAGACAGCTTTGCATTTGGGCACCCAATGAGTCCATACTCAGACTTCCCACTCTGGTTCTGTCAGCAAATGACACAGACTCCAAACTCTCCATAAGGTACCACACTGAGATCATTCAACTGCCTCTCACTGGAATGGCGATTGCATCTGACCTTTAAACCAGGAGAAGTGTTTTTCAATGCTGTGGTAGATATTTATTCTTAGTAGACATCTCCTCCCTCATAGCTTATGGTGTACACTGTTTATGTATAATCTAGGTATTTGGAAGACTAAACCACCATACAAGTCACCCATTCCAGGGACAGAGTAGAGTATACCAACCATCTTGAGACAGAAGAGATCTTCATTCTTTCAGAGAGATCTACAAGCACTTAAGACACAGATCCCACCCAGGCTATGTCACCCTAACAGGCACTGGGCCTCTCCCAGCCCTACCACTGAAAAGAAATGTATCAAATGGCCTACATTTTAACATCTACATGACCTATCCCTAGAAGCTGACATCACAGCCAGCTTAGGCATGCATCTACCCCCCCCCCCACGCACACACTTCCTCCAGCTACAGTGGTCTATTCTTCAGTCATAGGATAAGAATTTCATCTAGAAGGTATTTTTGGACAGAGAGAAGGTTCTATGATGCTGATAACAGCAAGACCACACCTTAAGTAAAATCAGATATGAGACCATCTATAGACACCACCCATGTCTACAGACTGCCTGAATACAGACCGGCCTCTCTGGGCCTACTCCTGTCTTTTGATACCGAAGAGAAGGTCACTAGTCCATTCTTGGATAGTTCAAGTTGTTTCCTCTGCCTACTGGGAGCACAACAAATTGAACAGTATGCCCTAATAATCAGCAACATCAATCAGTACTTATCAAAGCTAGCCTGCAATTACTGCTTCATATTTTGCCAGGAAACTGCAATTCACCTTATAGACCTTCCTAAAAGGATAGGAAATAGATCCAGCAAGCCTCACTCTGTTTCTATCTCAGGAGTGGAACCAGCAGGACACAGAATGGCCATGGGTAAGATTACAAAAATACTTTTCAAGCCAACATTTCCTGGAGACACACAGAAGAATAGGATTCGCCCAGAAAGAAGTCCATGTCACCAAGGCCTAACACAGCTCACTTAGGTTTTGCACTGAGAATGACTAGCAGTATCTCCCAGAGGGAAATGACTAGAGAACTTCCCACTCTGGCAAGAGGTCAGGCACAGGTACAGGAGACCAGCAAGAAACCCCACATTAGTTGAGCAGAATGTTTAAACCCATTGCATTTCACCAGTACTCCAAAAATAATTGCAATGGGAAGGAAAGATTCATCCCTGGGCCAAGCTGGTGCTTGGATCTATCTTCACACATTCCAAGGACTCACCCCTGGTCAGTCTTCATCTTTGAAGTGATGATTCCAGAACTCTTAATGGTCTGCCTACAGTCAACAGCTAACTTCTGTAGACCAGAGACATGTGCAAGGTACAGAAGACTGACTGAAGTATACAAACCAGATATGATCACTAGAGAGGCACAGAACCTACTTCCTTGGTTCTGAAATTACTCACATGGTAATTACCAAGGCCATATAACATTAACCACCTAAGAGCTAGACAACTACTAATCACATAAAAAAATAAAGATGCCCAACAGTATGCTAGATAAGTTAAATATCTACCACTGAAACTTTACTGTATCATCTATAGGTCTAGATCCATAGATGCCTCTAGAAATGGCATTGGCTATAGCAATACGGGATAATTCACAGGACAACTGGAAATACACTGTACACACACCTAGATACCAGAAGCTAGTTCATTCTGTGCAAGTATTCTGAGATGCTGCTAGAGAGGTCGGAGACCTACTGGGATTTTTAACTTCTGCTCTGGTCACAGTGTCCTGGTAACTAAATAACTGGAGAGTTCGAAATGCAGCTATACAGAAGAGTCACACCGTAAAACAGATCTGTCTTCTCTTCAGAGACTAGGTTCTCCAGAAAAGAGATCACTGTATTTCCATGAACTCTAACCAAACACTGGTCTAAGGTGGATTAGTACCTGGAGAAGTGATCAGTGTCATCAATCAGTTGATTTTTTGGAAAGATCATTTTAGCATTGAGGGGCCCAATTCAATCAGTTGAGGGGCCTGAAAAGCAGAGACAAGTCTTTCCTGAAGACCTGCCTGTAATGCTGGTGGAGAGATTCCACATTTACCTCCAAAGAGTCCCAGCCCATGCCTTCCCAAGTACCCCTGAAACCCCATCAAGAAATTTTGAATGAGCTCCCAGCCCAAATCCACATGAGGATAATAAGGTCTATAATTTGGCCATGTGAGGCCTGTAGCAAGTCAAGTTCCTTTGGTCACCCACCAAAGATTCAGACATAGATTCAGACATAGCAAGGTATCATGGGGATACACTTGTCTCACTCAGCATGCACCTGACAATACAAGCAGAATGAGAATTACCTAGATCATTTCCCGTGGGATGCCATCTTTCCCCTTGCTGTAAGACATCCAGAATGTGTGACACATACAGTGGAGACATGAGAACATTTTCATCACATCAGCCATGAGCAATATTGGTCTGAAGGGGAACACAAAGTAAACTCCCAGTGCCCAAATTTAGGGGACATTTCCAAAAGTTACAGAAGTAACTTTTTATGGATGTATTGAACTAACGACTCTTCAAAATTTCTATTTTCCTGCCTCAGATCATGGGGGGAAAGTTGCACACGTTTCAAGCACCCATTTATTGAAGGCTCCATGAGATAAAAATACCAAACAGGTATTCCTTGGAAAAACTATAGGTAGTATTATCTGCCTGGCTATAATTTGCAAGCCAGTAAAAATATAACCACGTGAGAAGAAAATTACCCTCTTCATGCTGGGGAGGTGGGGGATTCTGACAAACACAGTGCCGTAGTGAAGGGGGACTTTGGAACTTCCCATCATGCCAGGGACATCTGTAACAATGAAGAATCTTCCAGCTCAAAGTCATTCAAGAACTTAAATACTTGTGAGCTAGTTTGCAGTTTTGACACAGATAAGCATGCTCATTTCAAGACTCTGGCATCATACAGGGGCAAAAGTTAGTGCTTGAATATTTCTAACAACTCTGCACAGTAAAGCAGTTCACAAGAGAGCCCCTGTAGAAGCCTTCGTCTAGAGAGAAGCACCCGCTATTCACTGTTTCCTCTCTGCCATGGCCTATAACCTGGAGAATCTGGGTACAGACTGAGGTATACTAAACATGTTGTGTTTTCCATTTCCCGCTAGGCATGCTGATGATGGTGACCACAGAGTGGTATCTTATCTATGTCCATCATGCTCTCTTTCCCCCCAAGTTCAGGCCTGCAATGTTTTTATGCTAGATGAGGCCCCCAGGACCTCACTATGGGAACTGAGATGCAAATCTCCTACAAGTATCTTCTACTCTGAAGGGCAGTCTCGATGCCTCCTTGGAGTTATATATAACTGATCTTTGTCCTGGGGTTCAGAATCACCTGCATACACCTCAAGTCTACCCTACACACAAGCCCACCAAGAGCCACATAGCTGTTGGAAATAGAGCTCAAGCTATACTGGCCATGAAGACATAGAAAAGGAACCAGTGTCTGAAGCTCAAAACCAGTCATGTTGCACATGTAAAAGCACAGAGGTCTCTCCTGGGGAGTACAGAGTCCAAGTCCATCACCCCTCACATTCAACAGGCCATTGTCTGGTTCACAAGACAAATCCCATCATAAACATGTGATTGCTAACTCACTGCAGAGCTCAGGTAAGGATTATCTGAATCCAGACTGCAGTCAGATGTACTTCAAGTGCATTAATACCCTACCTTCCCAAAGCCCAGGCATACTAACAAGGGGTCTGCCCATAATTTGCACTTACAGACACCACTACCACCTTCTGAAAGCTCCTGTCTTGAAAGCTCATGGTAGAAGTTACCTTTAAATGTCAGAATAAGTAATCCAAGTCCCCCACGGATCAGGGAAGATAAGAAGATCAGGTTCGAAGTCCCGACACCCCACTGCTTGCCCTAAAGCAAGCATTTTGAGCTGAAAATCTCCAGTCACATACCTGCCCCCTCCACTGTCAGAGTAAGCTGATTGCTTTCTATGCCAGCTGCTTGGTGATAGGGGCCACTCCCGTGCTCTGCCACCATCACAGAATGATTCCATATCTCTGAATCCTTTGGTTCTAGATCCAGCTAAGTCTCTTAACAGAGGTCAAAACCTATGAGATGACACCTAGGCTTTTTAAAATAAAGTTAGTAGTCCTATATTCATGGAGGGACACGGTGTGAGGGAATAAAGGAAAACGCAGAGAGATGGCTGGATATTTGAATCCCAAGTATTCCACAAGCTGACAACTATTCTCCATTTGTCAGGGAGTAGACATTGATCAACTGCAACAATCACAGAATTCATGTTTTGATCATGGTTCCTATTAGGTGTGAGAAACAAGTAGGCCCTTATTTTAACTGTGTGGGGAGTATCTACCTGAACATTATGCAATCTAGCACTAGAGTACTCTCAGATGGAGTGGTGACTGGTGACACTTGAGAGACAGAGAGAAAAGGGATGGGAAAGCAGAACATTTGTCACAGTTCCATTTAGAGCATTCTACGACCACACCTGTGCTATGATCACCAACTTCTTTCCAACAATTTTATCTTATCATGAACTTGCCAACAATCATTCACGTTGCACTGAGCAATGATTCATCGGCTCATGTCAGGCCCAAGTGATCCAAAGGCAACTAAAGATTTCTTCTCCTTAGCTCTTCAAACACTTGAATCATCTGCCCTAGTGACCAAGTAGCTCTTTGACCTATTTTAATAAGGTCATCTCCCCCTCCTCTACACTCACCTCACACTGAATAGCCTCTGGGACATTTCAGTACATCTGATCTACCCTTGGCTAAGAACACATCTCTATGGGTAGGAATAGCCAACTACCATGTTTCCCAACATTCGTTTTCTATTCTCAGTAAGCCTTCTTCCATGAGCAAAAGCATCCAGGCAAGTATGGACTAGGAATAGGAACTTCTATCATTCTGCTAGGAATGGCTAGACTGTGACCAATGTTGAAAGAAAAAAATTGTACAACTGTCCTCAGAGATGATCTATCAAGTTCCTGGGGGTGGTCAGCCACTAGCCCAGGATGGCTATTGTCTCTGCAACAGCTAGAAAGCAGAGACTGTCACTTAAGATAACCAAATTACAGCACAAGACACATGTATTTCTCCCATGCTGCATTTACTCAGACCAGCTAGGACATGACAGCAGCCTCTATGAGGAAATGAATCCCAATTCTAAATCCGTACTGAGTAAAGAAACATGAAGGTATCATTTAAACTCAAAATTGTTTGAAAAACAGGTTAAGGAAAAACAGTTTTAAGGAAAAATGCAAGAAGCTCAAGATCCTGTTCTCTTGGGAAACATATGGCTTCCAACAACAAATAAAAGAGACCAAACTGGCCAGTTTCTGGAATCAATAGAAAACTTATTCCATCATCTAGCCTTTTCCTACTGTCTGTCCTTTGGAAGAAATGCTACGAAAGGCAAGAACATTGCTGGCTTCCACTGGCTATCCACCCCAGTCTGCACCATGCACGAATGCGCCAGTGGCCACAGCCTCCACAGATGGATGCTAATAGCATTCAGTCTGGGATGCTGATACTCCTACAGTACACAGCACAACCCTACAAAGACGTGACCTACTTTTTAACATCAATAGTATTGAGCTTAGACAAGAATCTTCTTTCAGGAGAGAATATCATACATTTTGCAGTTTCTCCAGGAGCTGGAAGATAAACAAGAACCAACTCAACTGTTGGTACCCAGAAGAAAAGCGATAAAGCATCTTTTGCTCATCTCAAAACTTCCCCCTAAAATCCCTTCCTATACCATGCATTTCTGCCTTCAAAGGAATGTACATAGGCAGTTAAAAGGCCTGTACCAACTGGTCTCAGCCTCCACTTGTAAGTGACAACGAAACCATTTTCCTGCATTCAGGTCAGCATCAAAAACAGCACTGGGCCATATCCTTTCTGTGTCAGGACTTATCTCTGCTGATTTCACATGACTGCTATCTTATCGATTCTGAGCGTAGGCTGCAGGCCTCAACTGAAGTGCTACCATATAGCTATACTGCCCAACACGTGTGGAGGTTATGAGAGCATCACTAAGGATCAAGTGAGCTACTTGAACCTCATGGAAAGTCTTCATACCTGGGACCAACGTACCCAATAGATATAAAACATCCACTAGCACTTAAGGGTCAGGATGGCATGGAAAAGCAGAGCAACTCACATCGTGGCCATCAAGAAACAAAGGGTCCAACCCCCCAGCCACCTATTTCCCACACCACCTAAACTGTCCAGAATTCCCAAGAGAGCACCACCACCTTGGAACCAAATATATAACATGGGAGCCTGTGGGGAGACATTTCACATTCAAACCTAAGAGCATCTGAAGATGCATCTGGCTTCTTCCCATCTCTCCAGCTACTTGAATCCCTGAGTCATCCGGCCACTGCCACCAAGGATCACCATAGAGTTGCTGTGTTGTGTAAGACACAACACACCCTGTCCACTCACCAGGAGAGATGTGTCGTAGCAACCTCAAACCTGGCAATCCTCTGACATCCTGATGAACTTTATACCCAGGAGCAAACAGCACAGAATAGAGGCTTGCTCAATTTCTAACACCCCACTATCTTATCAGTCTTCATTTCACTGAACCATGAAGTCAATTCTTAGAGCTTCTGCTATTCTCTGTAGCAGAGAGAGCGCTGAAGGTGTGAAGTACCAACCCTACCAAGAGGCTACTTGAACAGATATACTGTACAACCACCAGCCTACTTGGACCCTAAAGCCTACTGATGGCTTGATATTACATGTGGTATTAAAATACCTTTTAGTCCCAGTAATATCCCTATCCAAAGAGCTAGAGGATGAAGGAACTATCACTGACTCTGTCCCCCAGAAATGCTGTTCTCTAAAGAAAACAGAAATGCTAAAAATGTCCTCTTTTGCTATCAGCTAAGAAGCAGAGCTGATCTATAGGTCTTGTATTAGAAACAGTTTCAAATAGGATACATAGTTGGTTGTTGACATTCAACTAACAGACTATTTGGGGCCATTTGAGTACAAGAGGCCTTCTCAAAGCACAAGGAAAACAGTTCAAGGATACCCTTCATGTCATCCATAGCTATCTAGGCCAATGCAGACAACAGATCCACTAGTGTCATTCTAATCAAGACCCAGAGTGAGTCCCAAGAGGACCAAAAGGTCAGTCAAAGTCAGATCCAAAAGTAAGACATGGAGATGTGCCCGAGTATTATTTCAACCCTGAGCTGTGAGTTTGATGACAAGACTCCAGTACAGTCTTGCCATCTTGCTATGTAAATGATCTACCTGGCCTAGCTTCTAAAAATTGAAGAATGGATTCTTTCAGGGGCAAAATTTCTAGAGTTGTATTCTCTAAAATATCTTCCTTTCAACTTTGAGAAAAAATACACAAGCTTTTAGTACTCCATCCATAATGACACCATGGAAAAACAAGACTATCAGGCACCAGTGGGAGCTGAGCTCAAGTAAAATCAAAATGGTTCTCAAGTTATGGTAATGGCAGAAATTTGTTCTCGTCAGTTGGGGAGTATTGTCAAGAGTGCACAAGACAGCCCCCTGCCTCCCGCTTCATGATCATGAATCACTCTCTCTCAAGTATCAGTTCTTATACTCTAGATGACAATAAACAAGTGAGAAACACCCTGAAGTCTTTGTAAGATGCACAGGTTCACATGTACTACCACCCATCTTTCAGATTGTATGCCAGACAGACAGACAAGAGGTAACTGCTGGAATGCTGGCAAGTCACTGCCTGAGCCTGCTGCCTTCCGAAAGCCCCTCTTACCTGGTCCACCACATTGACCACCATGTCCCCGCCTACACTGTAGCAGAGCCTGCTAAGAGGACCGGGCCTTGGCCATCTCTGCTCTGGATGTCCTAACCTTGGATCTCTTTTCTACTTTGTTCAGGGGCAGTGGTTGTCAGAGACATATGGAGATACTGAAGGCCAGGGTGCAGACCTGACCCTTTGCCTGCCTTCCCCTGGGGCACATGATGGCAGACTGACCTGGAGATCTTACAAGTCACCTTGGAGGGGCTCGATAGGCTGCTTGAGCAGAGAGTGTGGCCCAGTAAATGCAAAAAGCAGGTGATAGATCTGTGGAATATGTCCCTGGCCATCTGGACCTCAGGATACATAGTGGGGTCTTGAGCCTGCTCAGCAATGGCCCCGACAAGCAGTAGTTCAGTGTACAGAAATGGGGGAGCCGCTCTTTGGGATATTCATAGATGTTGTCAAAGACGATACGGGGTTGTGTCTGTCCTAGCCCACTTGCTCCGGTGGGTCAAGACAAGAAAAGTCCAAGTTCAGCTATGCTCCAAGAAGCTGCAGAGTCTGTCAAACTGCACCTCTAAAATACAAAGCATGCTGAGTGTGCTTCATCTGGACTCCATCCTGGAGACGGACATGGGCGATTTGTGGGATTAACAATGGAAAACATGGTCCTTTATCTGGACAAAACTTTCCATCCTCTCTCTCTCCAAGATGAGCGCAAACATCATACTTCTGGATTCGATTCCTTCTTCATCCAACTACTGCAGCACAAAAATCTCCCAACTTCATACACATCATGTCTTCCTTTATGGAGAGCTGCCTAAGGTGTTCAGGACTCTGAAGCCCTTGATGACTTTGAGCTCATGTCCACTGAATGGTGCAGACTTGAGCTATCTGTCCCAGTGTCCCTGCACCAGTCAGCTCAAGCACTGGCATCTCAGCAGGGCATGCATGGATCACTTCAGTCCTGAGCTCCTCCGAGCTCTGCTGGAGGAAGTGGCTGGCACCCTGGAGACCCTGGCTTTAGAGCACTGTGGGGTCACTGAGGCCCAGCTCTCTGCCATCCTGCCCACCCTAAGCCAGTGCTCCCAGCTCAGTTTGTTCAGTTTCTATGGGAACCACATCTCCAGAGCCTCCCTGCAGAACCTGCCGAGCCACACAGCCAGACTAAGCCGGTTAAGCCAAGGGTTGTATCCAACCCCTCTGGAGACTTATGACCACCCATGTCTGTATCGGTGTGAAGTAAAAAAGGAGAGATTTTCTCAGGTTTCTGTGAGCTTGAAGCAGATCCTGAGGGACATACAGCCAGACCCTAAGGTCCAGATCTGCACTCCTTTAAGAGCTGTAATAAGTGCCAATTCTACAACCTTGCACGCAGTGCTAACTGGGCAATCACAGAGGAATATATATCCCTTTTCAAGGGAGATTAGAAAATGTAGGTTTGTGCATGTCAATAGTCCATGTCATTTCCTGTAGTCCCTTGGAAATGAACGTGAGTGTGCTCTTTAGGACACTGTACCTTCTAGAAGGGTCACAAACCCCATGCCAATCCCCAAGGATAAAGAAAAGAGGACAGTTTCCTCTGCTTTCTAGTTTCAATGCTAGGAACAATGGTCTCAACAAAGGAATCTGGAGTGGATTCAGCCTGGGAGGAACAAGAGGGAATCCTTGTTTCCTGGATGGTTCTATAGAAATGGCCACTTCCTGATGAAGTTGCTTAGTCTGTTCATTTTACTTTATGACAATAAGTTATTGAAGAAAAAAAAGACAATTGCTACCTTAGGGACTGCAGCATCCCAGAGATGACTCAGCTAAATTCATGCTAAATTTGCTCAACACCTGTCCTCTGCTGAGCAATGCTACTTTCCATAGTTCATACATATGAAGGTAACAGTGTGAAGGTGTCTATTTCCCACTTTCCAGAGCAGCCACATTTCAACCTCTTGCAAACAACCTGGGGAACCTACTCCACTTGACCAGATGTCAGCTCCCATAGCACCACCCTGTGGTTCTGCCAAATACATTTTGTTCTGCTTAGTTTCCATATACTACATGCATTTCCTCTGAAAATAAGCAGACCAGCATAGGAAACAACTTTACAGTATGAAGTCAGAGTCTATTCCTCAGTAGTCCCAAGAACCCATCATTGTTATTGAAGGCAACTTCTGTGCAAAGGGTGAGAAAATTTGTTCCCTGTGGGATAACTAAGGTATTCCTGGGTCCTGATCTTAGAATCATGCAAGCCATCTTTGCAATCCTGAAAATACTATAGCAAGTTGCCACTCAATATATCATCCCAAATGGACAAAGGTTGCCTAAGATGAGGTCAGAAGAGCCACATCATTAGGTAAGTAGTTTCACATCTGCAGGTAAGAAGTTTCATACAAACTCCTAAGTGCCCTACAGCAAAAATAGTAGCCATATCTCCCATCATGAAGAAAGTGAAAGGAAAATACTAAACAACTCCAGAAAGTTACCCCCAATTTATCTCTAGTTAAAAAGTCGTGGGAAAATAAGGAGTTAAAGTATCCAGCCACATTCTCTGGATTCTTGCCTCTACTTCTGAGTACAAAAAGGAGGCAAAAATTTAGCAGACAAATCAGAAGAACATAACACACAAGTGGGTTGACTTTCAGCTTTGATGGATTTAGGGGTGATTATGCTCCAATGACATCAGCAATCTCCCAAACCACCCAGGTATTTCCTAGATCCTATGAAGGTCTAGATACTATGTTGTGGAGAAACAGTTTTGTAGATAACGAGTCTGGTTTCCAGCTTGACCTCTTCCATTCCCAAGGTATGAAGCGGCCTACCCTTTCTAATCAGAACAGAATGGACATAGAACCTGTTTTCCAGCTCAAGATGACAGGAAGAATACTGCAGGACAGCAAGCACAGAAAACCCAGACCTTAACAAGGCCTAAATCCATTTGTCTCCACAGAAACTGCTTGACCAGAGATGGGCCTCATGGGTTCAGTCTCATTCCTCATACCCAGTGTCCCATTTTAGGACAAACCATATCACTTGCTCAAATACAGCAATCAACATCTGGCCTCCAAGTCAGCTTCCCTAGATTCACCAGCTCTTCCTTCAATACTATGTCTGTAGAGACATAGTATTCCATGTTCAAAATCCTGTAGTCCATTTGTAGGCATTTTCTGAGAGAGCCTATCCTTTCTGATCATCTGCCCATATTCACTATCATGCGAGCTGAAGCCTATCAACATCCTGAACCTCCCTGGTATTATGATCAAATCTCAAGCATTAAACACTAACCATCTTCAATTTCCAATGGAATTCTGATTCTTGAACACTTTTGGCTCCAGAAGCAAGATGGCTTTTGTCTAGGCAGTACCTACTTAGGTGCAACTTTCCATCACTTACAGTTGTCTGTCCAGTTGGTGGGAAACACACTGAAGCTTAGATTCTGAATCTACCAAATGCTTAGCCTTTGGCAGAGCTTGTCTGCTATATTACTGGAAAGAATACAGGCAGCGCCAGGTCAGGATTACACAGCTTAGAGTCTGAATTCGGAGATGCCCATGAAATCACAGAACTTAGCTTTGGTGACAACTGCCATATGAAATATTAATTGTACAGGACAAATTCAATGAAACAATAGGTCCTGACACCAATAGTGTGGCCTACCTGTAGCCTACCCCCAGGATGGTGTCCTGAAAATACTATGGCACAGTGTTTCAAAAGCAATCACCAGGGCTGCCTTTCCTCTCCACCATGACAACCAACTCCTTCTAGCCTGAGCCCAGAATGTGGACACAGCCTTCCTGACGGCTAGCCTCAAAATGAAGGAAACATCATTCTCAATTATGTCGGTCTCCCAAATTACCAAGGCATTCCCAAGATCAAGATAGTGTTTCCCAAAACTTCTGTAGACAAGACTGGAGGGTTCTGGATAATTTTAAAACAAGAAGGCAAGCAGGATAAGCATTTCTCCACTTAACGACTACAATCTAGTGAAGTGTAGTTGCCAGACAAACAGCGAGTTCATTATGAGCCAAGATGATTTCCTGGGATTTGGCTGTTTGAGTGGTCTGGGTTTTTAAGTGTGAAGAATCAGAATTTCATTGGAAACCGAAGGTGAGTACTGAAGTTGGATGTAAACCTCAGAGATAGAGAGCAAGTTTTTACACTAGCAAGGACGGTTAAGAGTATGAACAAACAGGATGGAAGGCTTAAGGCATTGCAAAGGCTCTCCCCCTTCCATATCTGCTTCAGTCTGTTCACCTCCTTGCTCTTCTTGCTGCGAATTCTGCCCAGTGGTGCAAATGGAGGTGGCACACTAGAAGCTCCCTTCCTCCAGCTTGTTACCTTTCATAGGAAGGATGTGGCCTTGGAATTAAGAGTCCAATTCAGCAATATGTTGAGCCTAGTCAGATATGTTGTGGTTCCTTTGCATTCTTCCAGGATGGAGCTTTCAGGAAGAACAAGCAATACCAGCAGAACATTCCCAACTGAGTAGATACCATGGAGAAAGATAGGTTCTCTGTCAAGCTGGATGGAAAGGAGTTTTCTCCAGAGAAACTCAAGATCAAGGTGCTAGGAGATGTGATTGTGGTACCTGGCAAGCATGAAGAACGCCAGGCAGGAGACTTCGCCATCTCATGACTCCACCCCCCATACAAAAGCCTTCAGGACAAGGAGGGGCCTGGCTTTATCTCCAAGGAGCTACATGAAATACTGGATCCCAGCTGAAATGGACCCTCTCATCCCACCCCCGACGACGACGGTGATGACCCTGTCCCCCTGATGGGATCCTCACTCTGAATGGGCCAAGGAAACAGACCTCTGGCCCAGGACGCACCATTCTCATCACCCGTGAAGAGAAGCCTACTGCCACAGCAGGCCTGGAGAAGCCCTTTCTCTAAATTCATTTTTTAAAAATAAAAGTTCTCCACTTGTGAACAAAAATCTCGTGACTAGTGCTCAAGCTTCTCAATGCCAAGGGCAAGCCCAAATTATTAAGCTAGTAAAATACCATTCAGCAGCAGAATGCTTATTTTTGTGTTTGAATATTCACTCCAGGATTTTTGCCACAGATACACAGCTCGCTGTGAGAATGGCAAAATAAGGTTTGACTCCCACTCCACAAGCTTGCTATAATCTTCCTGTCTCCATGCACTCGCCTAACACCTGTGAGTTGTCATGTCCCCGTCTGCCTGTAGGAAACCCGAATTACTCACTAGTGGCTGTTCACATGCCTACTATTTTAGTCCCATAATACAAATGAGACCTGCAATCAGGGAAATCTTGTTCTTCAAATGTATAGAGTAGGCCTTCTGGGTTTATCAGGACATATCAGTAATACAATTGCATTTAAGAACAAGATCTGAAGTTTCCACATCATTCAAATCTACTTAGTGATGTCACCCAAAAGGATTGAAGTCTGGAGACAACAGCCCCACCACTTGTATCTGTCTTTCCCAAAATCATCTAAGCAAGGAGATGCAAGAATGTAGCAGCAAAACCTTAGCAGCCAGGGTATACTTCCAGAACCCAGGGGCTAAAAGGTAACTTTCTGTGGATGTGGCACTCTTTGTTCCAGCCCTCAAAGACAGAAGAGCCAGTCACCGATTCAGATGAAAAGCAAACACTCCACCCCTAGCCAACTGCCATCATGCACTGAGTATAGGTCTAGACCACTGAGTGTGGCTAGCCAGTGTTTTATATTTGTAAGACATCAGTAAAAAGGTTTCAGCTCCAGTTCACATCATTACAGGCAATTGCCAGCATTTGTCTATTACCTACTCATCTGTATGCACTTCATTGTTATACAGCATCTCCCAACACCTTATAAGACTTAGGCTTAGGACCAATACACTGTTGTGATTGCTGCTTGATGGAATTGCTATAATTTACCATATAGGCATTTACCATTCTTAAGAGTGTATTCTATA
Organism: Dipodomys merriami; assembly: GCF_024711535.1. Taxonomy (NCBI): domain Eukaryota; kingdom Metazoa; phylum Chordata; class Mammalia; order Rodentia; family Heteromyidae; genus Dipodomys; species Dipodomys merriami. The sequence goes on along the minus strand of NW_027202834.1, from coordinate 130,830 downwards.
GCATCACATCCTCCCTTTGCTTAATTTACCTTTGCCCAGTTGAGATTTTTTAAATGTAGTTCCCAAGCCAAACTTTGAATTTACAATACTTAAAATTCTCAATAAAGATCAAGTTGCTTTTAAGGTCACAACTAACATCCAACACAAAATGTCCACTCAGAGTAAAGAAGTTTATCTGCTTAGTGTGCACCACCAAATAGAGGGGGCAGGGCAGCGAGAAGGCCAAGTGATGTGCCGAGGTTTCTGTGAGTATGCCATCCTGCTCATTAGCCATATCTCCACCAGAAGACAGAATCACCTGTGTTTCTAAAGGATCTGAGCTTAGTAATACAGTAGTTCACACGGGATGAAGACTCTCCTAGAAGAAGGAACCGTGTTTGAAATATCAAACACTGTCATCCTCAAATCCATTCAAAAGATCGTTCTTCCCCGTACCCCTCCAGAGCACTTAGCCCATTCCTTCCTTTTTCCGTTTGGCATTTAGCTCAAAGGAGTCCTTTGGTGCCACTTAGTGGCCATGAGGTAAAACAGCCACAAAAATGGAGACTGGAAACCCTTAGAAGTTTGCATTTCTTCCCCGTGAAGATCCTGTGGACAGTAGAACTTCCTGGTGGAATGTTACAGATCTAGCAGCCAAAGTCATCTTGGCTCATCTACATGCACTGTAACAGCTACTTTACCACCAGACCTCTATCTGATCTAATGTCTGTAGGTGAAGCCACTTTTGAAACCTAAAAGCTAGTCTAGCGTACCATGTGAAATCTATAGAAGAGATTTTTCCTCTGCTATTAAACTCACCTACTTGATGCCTCCATCACTGTATTTATGACTTTGTCCTGAAATTTCATCTCTTCTACGCTGGAACATTTCCAGGGTAACCTGAAATCCATGTTCCCTGGCCATAAGCACTCCTATCTGGCTAACAAACTCTTTGAGCCAAGAGCTGTATTATGCATCAACACATCCAATCTAGAAAAGCCTATGGCATCTAGTGGAAATTCAACTTCAAAGCTCTTTTACAACTCAGTCTCCCCAGCAGAGGGGCACAGACAGCACCCCTTTAGAAGGAAGTAACTGGAGTACCATTGCATCAGCCAGGTCTCAACCTCTGAAAGCAAAGCCTCTTAGTGACAGATCACCAGGGTCCCTTGAGCTAGGCAAGGCCCTCCCTTGGCAGTCAAGAGAAATGAGCCTTGGGCCCGCTGCGCACAGGGCTGCCCCCTCTCAAGGCAACTCTCTTGCCAAGTTGTGATCTGAGGAATAATCACTGTATAAGATTAGAGCTGTAAGGAGCAAGGAGTCACTGATATGGAAAACACCCATTGTAAGACAGTCTTTGAAGACAAACCAAAGCCACTTCTTCAGATGGTTCCCTCGTGTCCTCAGCCTAAAATCAAGTGTTTATATGTCCATGTATCCTCATGTTCCAAGAGTCCATGTCTACCATGTAAGACACCAGGGTGGCTCACAACTGTCTGTATGTTTAATGTACACACAAATATGGAGTAGATTGCAACACAGTGCTCTCATAGGGATCATGTCATTCTGAAATCTTACAACCCACCCCACAGAGATCATGGGAGCCACCTGGTCCCTGTGCACACTCCATGAGACTGCCTGGGCTTTCTGCTGGAAGACATGAAGTTACTAGTTTTGAATGGGAAGATGCAAAACTGAATGCAGAATTTGTACCTGAAATGGCACACTCCACAGAAGACAATTCTCCAGAAGGTCCGGCACCCCCAGACCTGGCAACAGCTTCCTCTCAAGTGCCATCCTAGACCACTCAACAGCTACTCAGCTTCAAAAATACACCTGGGAATGTTCATTGTACCAGCTATATATCCTTCCTTGCCACTGGTTTAGTCCACATAGCTTAGAGCCCACACTTCTAGTAAAGTGGGGAAATACAAAGAACCATCCCCATTATGTATGCATACATGGAGATGAGACATGCTGAGATCATGAAACCCCTTCTCTAGAAAGGTGCATCAGCTTTGCCATGGGTGCTTGCCTTGCCATACAAGTACCCAGCCATCACGTTGAGCAGGGCTTGCAGGTCCCTTCTGGATGACTCCTGTGAGTAGAGTGGCTTGATGATCTGGCAACAACACCCCTGATTGGAGGATCTTTATCTTCAAAGGTGACTGAGCCTACCAGAAACAAAGCATCTGCTTATCACAGAAAATTTCCCACTATCCCTGAATACACCAACCAGGTTATTCAGGTGAGATTTGGAGAAAGCTTTTGTTAAATGGATGGCAGCACATCAAGGAGTATATTGCACTAGCTTATAGCATATCCAAATTCCTCAGTCTTAAAACCCACTGTATCATGCAAGAGCAAGTAGACAGTACATTTCTTTGTGTCCTTACCAAAAAGTCCAAGTTAAAGAGACAAGAGTTGTAGAAGCACAACAGATTTAGTGTTCATTCAAGGTGCATGGCGGAGGAAAAATCTTGCTGCAATGCCATTTTTAGACTCTAAAATGTACCCACAATAATGGGAGGAGCAAGAATAAAAAGATATAAGCCAGTAAAGGTGATGAGTTTGTCACATCTACTGCCATCTAGAATGGGATACATTTACAGGTCAACAGACAAGGTCGTGGAGCTGAAAGGCCTCATACATCTAAGCTGAAGGGATTTCGTGATTTATTCTTCAATCATAATCCCACTACTGGAAGTGCAGAGGAGACCTGGATTACCATAGATCACCTTGATGAAGCTCAGCTCATGAATCTTCAAGTTGAACTCAAGTTTTGTCCAACTACAAGTTCTTAGGACAGTCAGATTAGTATGTGAACTTACAAGCAATACAGAAGACTGTCTAGATCATGCCAGCATGTGACTGCAGAAATCTGGGTGTTAGGCTAGAGACCTGTGGCAGGGTGTGGGGGGGTGTTCTACATTCAACTTACTATCCATAGGCTACCTGGACTGCCCTCCTTTCCTTTCACTTTACACAATTCTACCAGAGTACTCATATTCAGAAGGGCTTATGCATCAAGTTATGTAAGGAACAGCAATCAACGGTGACTTCTTGGAAATCTCAGGGATCCAGGAAGATTTGTTCAGAAGTGATAAGGGAACCACATAGGAAGAAAGGGCTCACCTCACCCCAGTAGGCCGAAGGAACCTCCCCAGGTCTGCTCAGGCAGACCATGGAGCAAAAAGTAACTTCAAGAGCCCTTAGCTGAGCACAGTCCATTTTCAAGGATGATGGAAAGAGCATGGCCCTCCCTTCCTGATGTCCCTCATATCAATAGTCACCTTCCTATTCAGAGAGAATCCCAGGATATAAAGCATTGCATTTAGATATGTCTTGATATAGAGGCATCCCAATGCCCACACACCTGTAAACATTCATAAAGTGATCTTAAACATTCGTAAAATGATCATAGTCCTCAACAGGATGATGAGGATAAGTTTGTCTTCATTCCAGAGGCACACCCTATAACACAGTTTCCTACCTTGAGCCCCTCACATAGCAGAAGACAACTCTGACATTGGCCAGGCAAGAAGTACAGGTTCACGCCACAGCCATCTCAAACAGCAAATGGTTTTCATATCCCAGAAGGACGCCACTTCCACAAGGAATACCTACACCCTAATGGAGCATTTCCAGGAAGCTCAGACTGTGGCTGGTGGACTCACAGCCAGAGTGCCACCAGAACTCTTTCTCGTTGTGCAGCATACAACTATGGCTGAATTCTAGAGATTATCTTTTTAAATAAAGATATCAGATTATCTTTTTAAATAAAGATATGAAAGAGCCGAACAGAAGCCTTAGTCCATTCAAGGTCACAAGTCCCTATTGGACATGAAACAAAATTAAAACCAAAGTTGTCTTAATCACAAGTCCTGCAGACTATGAACAACACAGAAGAAAACAAGGTATTCAGTAGGGAGAATTAATAGACTCAAGGCTGCTGTGAAGAACACTCTTCCTGGAGTTATCATCATGGAAAATCCACATGTGAGTTTACCTCTGAAGATGACTTTCAGAGCTTACATTAGACACAAGCTTTAGGTCAGAAACACATAGAAGAGACTTTATAAGAAATGCAGAGGGTGGGAAGGTGGCTCAGTGGTAGAGCTCTTGCCTTGCATGCCTGAGGCCCTCGGTTCAATTCCTCAGCACCACATAAGCAAAAAAAAAGCCAGAAGTGGCGCTGTGGCTCAAGTGGTAGAGGACTAGCCTTGAGCTGAAGAGTTGGGGTCCAGCTCTCAGGCCCAGAGTTCAGGCCCCACAACCAGACACCCCCCAAAAAAAAACTGCAGAGAAACTTCCACTTATTCTCCATGCTTTCAGAGACATGGAGAACCTCAGAATACAAAGCAAAGTCTACAGATATCTTAGTTCTGATCAAAGTCAGGAGAGCATTCCCACTATAAATTCAACAAACACTGAAAATAGTATGGAAGGACTTCCAGGAGAAGTGGCCACATTTCAAAGTACATGGTCAGAAAGACAGCAGTGTTCTTCAACAATGTGTACCAAGTAAGGACAATACTGGACACAAAGCACTAGAATAGGCTCTTAAGAGCACTGTCAGGACCCACCTCAAAATAACTCAAGCAGGACTGTTTCCCTGCCTGCTGGGACAGATACCTGCCCAGGATAGAGGCTGATGTTGCTATCACTTTAATACCCAAAGATTTTGCCATTAGTCTACCATATGCCAGTACTCATTATTCCTCAGTGTAAGAGAAATGGAGCTGTTATCATGGAACTGTGATGATTATTCCATGAAAGTTAACAGATATTCCTTCTAAACAAACATTTCACATGCAACATTTTTGCTGATAGTATGCTTTTAAGCATACGACACACACACAAAAAAACCTGGGAAGTTGCTAACACAGAATAGTCAACTCAGTGCTTACAGTCAGGGCCCTTGAGGCTATGGTTTGCCTTTAAATAACGGGGCTCACCCACCTATCAACTTAAACCAGACAATCAACAATGAGTTCCTCTCCATCCCCATTCAAGACCATGTAATGCTGTAGCTTGGACCACATATCAGTCTCGTCTCCATCTGGTGAGCAACAAGTCACTCACACCAGAGCAGTCCAGCATCACAGTGGTCCTCCTGTCTCCAGTCTTATTTCCTCCATCCCACATGATTTGCAGTAGCAACTCTGACCATCTAAATCTACCTGCATCATGTTTGAAGTCCCAAGAGCCTTTCTCAATGCCATGAGAGGCCCCCTTCAGCTCTCCTTCAGCCACACCCAGCCCCAATCCTATTTCTACCCAAGCATTCCTTCAGGCAAGCTTCATTTTTTGCAGAACTCAGTACTTTCTTCTTCACTACACCGTAAAGGTAAGATCTGAATGAGGAGTCATTATCCAAGAAAACCAAGGAATACTCCCCATGGTTCCATAGCAGCTCCACCCACCACAAACACCCTGAATTCAAGAAACATGCTCCCACTACAGCTATCTTATCAAGAATATGCTATACTGTGCCAGTATTTTAAGTTGAATAATGTGCCAAATTCATTTCACCAAGGGTACTAGACACCTGGCACCAAGCTTCAGAATCTTCTACATTGGCTCCTGACCTTTCCGTGGATAACAGACCCCACACACATTTTTGTGTCAACAGTATCAGCTCTGCTAGATTCCAGCATTCCTAGAATCCAAACCTGTGTCCGAGGTTTGGATAATCTCAGAAGACTGCTCTAAATGGCACCTGGATTCCACCACTCAGGAATTAAGAATCCTCTTCCTGCAACACCCAATGTCACTGAAACTCCTGCACCATCTACCTGTCAGGTGGATGCTAGGCGTACGACTGCCTTGACCTAGGTGGCCTCCAAACCTTCTGGGCAAGTGGAGGCTCTGCCCTCACCATCACACCTGTGGTAACTCTACCGCCACCTCCTTTCTCCCCCAGGAGGCCGTTCAACTCCAGAACATGACTAAGACTGTCTCTACCAAAGGTAATCAGGATCCAATGAGACATGTCTACATTGCCGAAGCTGAGATCCTTGCTTTCAACAAACTCAAATTCGTGAAGGTTTTGTCTTCAACTCTGGTCCTGGGCCCTAAGCTTCTGTGCTCCAGGCTCATCCTCTACCACTTGACCCCCAGCTCACTTCTGCCTTCTCTTGTAGTGCACTGGAGATGAGAGTCTCTCAGACTTTCCTGCCCCAATGTCTCAGATCTCAGCCCCTGAGCAGAGAGGATTAAAGGCGGGGCCCGCCTGAGGTTTCTGCCAGGGCCTGCCATCCAGGAAGGGGAAGCGGAAGTGGGGGGGGGGCGGGCTCTTCCCGTCCTGTCTATAAAGGAGAGCTGCACAGCCCAGGCTTCATTTCCCGGTCCAGGCTGCTGAGGGGGAAGGATGCCAGGACCACGACTCCTATGGCAACTGTGGTCAAGAGTGCGGTGGTGGTGGTGGTGGTACTCTCATCTCCATGTCCCGACCAAGCCGCGATTTCTCAACTTCCGGAGATGGATAGAGGGGAGTCACCCGCAGACAAAAGTGGGGAGACTGGCGAGTCAGAGGAGACAATCGCTGCTCCCAGAGACCCAGGGCACCCAGAGACCCGGACACCGAAGGAGCACCTGAAGAAACGGAGAGCGACAGAGACGCGGACCCGAAGGTGGCAGCAGCGGAGGAAGGCGAGAGTCGGGATGCCTCAGATTTGACAGCAACTGAAAGGGAAGACACATCACTACCTACTCCTGCTGCCAAAAAGCTGAAGATAGATACCAGAGAAAAGAAAGAGAGGAAGAAAAAAGTGGATGAAGAGGAGATTCAAAAGATGCAGATCCTAGTTTCTTCATTTTCTGAGGAGCAGCTGAGCCACTATGAAATCAGTGCACTGAGTCACAGAGATACTACGAACTCAAAGAGATGGATGTCCTTGAGTTTGGGTTCAGTAGCAGAGAGTATGTCTTGCTCCATGAGTCATCTGATACTTCTGAACTAGACAGGAAAGAGGATGAGGAGTAAGAGGAAGCAGTGTCCAGCACCTAGCAAACTAAGATTCCTTTCTCTTCTTGAAAGACTTGGGATTGACTTCAAAGGGTACCCCAGGACTCATTATACACCTCTTATTGCCATGTCTTTCCTCTGTTGACTACCTTTTGGTAATGCTTAGGTTTTGTTGATTTGTTCGGTGGCATCCAATTTGCCAGTGGTCTTTTGTTTTTAGAACATTCCTGCTGATTTCAGTACATCAGAACTATTGTGGCTTCAGTTGGTACCTGGAGAACTGCTGCTTACAGGGAGATAAAAGCTGGGTGAGAGAAGGGGTGACATTTTCCAAAAAGAAATGTACTCTTTACTTATGTAACTGTAACCATTCTATACATCACCTTTACAAAATTAAACTAAAAACAAATAAAACGCATTGAAACGAAATCCTGGTTTGAGGGAAAATTGTTGCTTCTATTTTTTACAGGTTATATAGTTAAGTTTTGTGGATCAGGAATTTTTTGTTCTAGGGCAAATCGCTGAGCAGAGAACGTTACTGAGCTTTGGTTATCAGCAAAACAGTTTCCAATATATACCAAAACTTTAGACCTGGTTGAGCTCTTGAATCATAAAATTTTGCACTTTTTGAGATTGGTGCCATCTTGGCATCTTGGTGTGAAAACTCGTAGAGGTAAAACTCCACCCCCAGTAATAGGCTCATCTGAATTCCTAGAGGCAGGGGCAGGAACTTGGACAATAAGTTACCACACCTGCTAGCTCTGTACCAGGAACTTGAGAATTCTCAAGCTCCTCCCAGGTGAACCTGTCACCTGACCATGACCCCATTTATGCCCTGACCAACTCAGCTTGCCATTGAGTCATGCCTTGTCTCCTTACTGTCCTCAGGTCACCATGGTGTCCTTTTTCAACTCTCCATTAGAATTGATCTAGTTTGTTGAGATTGCTTTTCTACTCTTCTGCTCTTTACAACCCTCTTGGCTCAGTTTCCTAGCAGTATTAAGTGCATTCAAGGCTGCAAGGTTTTTAGGGACATATGTCTGCTTGCATTCGCCAGCTTTCTGATAGACTTCCAACTGGACTTCTCAAAATGGGCTTCTATCTTGTGATTGAATTCCTGTATAACACTCTTGTTGTGCCCCGATAGGAGGGTACCTAAAGACAGGTGCCCCAAGAATGGAAAAGCTTTTATGGCAAATCCTGTCAACTATCTGAAAAAAGAATCAACTGTTTTACAAGTCTTCCCCCTTCAAAGGTGCTCAAACATTGGGGGCTGGGGTTGGTTTACAGGAAAGGGCACAGCAGAAAGGCACACCCAGCCTATTCTGCTAGCAAGGAGTAAAATATGCCCTCAATTTAGTGTGTTCTAGTCTTCAATGAGACTAACTAGAAATTGCAGGATAAGAGAAGGTCTTGTGAACTGAACTTCTCAGTGTTTACTAGCTTCCAGGGAAATCTTATGTATGTAGCAGGAAATGGAAATTCTTTCAGCAGGAAGACACACCTTAGCATCCATCACAGAACACACAGGAGAGAAACCTTATGAATGTAACAAATGTGGAAAGACATGGAGCTCACAGCTGAACACACATAAGTTGATTCACACAAATGCAATAACTTAGGAAAGTCCAAATGGGGAAAGTCTTTCATCTTTAAGAAAATTGAGATTGCAACACAGAATCCACACAAGATAGAAACCTTAAGATATAGCAGATGTGGAGTCCTTCAACCGGAAGACACAGCATCAGAGAACAGACACAGGCAAGAAAATACTAATGTAACAAATGAGGAAAGTCCTTCTTTACCAAATATTCATGGATCCAAGTTCATAGGACACACAGGGGAGAAATCTTTAAAATATTACAAATGTGGAAAGCTTTTGATCTGAAAGATCAAAAAAGCTAGCGGGGGCCAAAAAGACTACAAGAATTTAGCTTCAATTAACCAGCAAAAAGCTGAGTGGGAGGCATGGCTCAGGGACTAGAGAGACAGCTTTGAGAGAGGAAACTGAAGAAGCACAAACCTGAGTTCTAGCTCAGGTACTGGCAAAAAAAAGAGACAGGCATTAGCCAATTATGTAAAAATCCGATCTCTAGTCCTCCCACTGTCTGCTCTGAAGCCATCTTTGCATTGTTCCCAGATCCAGCACGCTGCAGCTTCCTGAAATCCTCAGATCTCAGCCTCCTAAGTAGATAAGATTACAGGTGTGAGCCATGGATGCCCAGCTTCCTTGAGACTCTTATTCCAAGTAAGCACCAGAAAACCAGAAGTGGCACTGTGGCTCAAGTAGTAGAGTGCTTGCCTTGAGGTGAAGAGTTCAGCTACAGCAACCAGGCCCAGAGTTCAAGCCCCACAACCAAAAAAAATATGGAATGGAGTCCTAAAAATATACATATGCATTCCTGTGTGTGTGTGTATATAATCACATCCTTAACCCAAAATTATAATATCCAATATATCTCAGGATGCCAAGGGGAGTAATAGAAGGAACAGGAATGACAGATATACTGATATACACTGATATACAGGATTATAACACTGATATACAGGATTCTAAAGTATGAAGACTGCATACAGGAACTCACTGAAATTATTTGAATAATAGAAGTGGGAAAGGAGGGTGTGAACAAGTGAAGAGATGACCACAGAATGAGTTAATCTGATTAAAGTAAATACATGTATTTTGAAATAGCTAAATGAAACTAATTTGCACACCTAATATAAATAAAAAATAATAGCACAGTTCAAAAAGAAATGTACACTGCATGACTATGTAACTATGACTATTCTGAACATCACATTTACAAAAAAAATTAGAAAGCAGAACAAAGCCAGGCAGTGGTGGCTCACGCCTGTAATCATAACTACTCAGGAGGCTGAGACCTGAAGATCCCACTTCAATGCCAGCCTGGGCAGGAAAGTCCATGAAACACAGCAAAGAAAGGTGACTGTGATGGCCTTCTTGGCCCGTGTGAGGCAAAAAGGCTGCAAGATTAATTCAAATGGGCTAGAGGAATCTTTTGAGGTTGTGGATGATCTCTGCCCATGGTTCCCCAAAGAGGGAACAGTGGATTTGGCTATATGGCAAAAGGTAGATCAAGAATTTTAAAAATCATATAAAAATCAGAGGAAAACATGCTATCCCTCCTCAGACATTTTCTGTTTGCAATATAATTCGAGAGAGTCTTGGTCCCAATCACCAGATTGAAATTATTTCTATAAAATCCTTGTCTGAGGGGAAGAATAAAGAGACCCTCCTTTGTACATCAGATGTGGAGAGAGAGGATTGTCAGCCCTACTGTGGGAGTGTTAGAAACATTAGAAATCTGGTTCAGATTTTTGACACTCTCTGTAAAGAAGACAAAGAGCCAGGTGCCAGTGGCTCACACCTGTAATCCTAGCTACTCAGGAGGCTGAGATCTGAGGATCATGATTCAAAGCCAGCCTGGGCAGGAAAATCCATGAGACTCTTATTTCCAATAAACTACTAGAAAACCAGAAGTGGTGCTTTGGCTCAAGTGGTAGAGTGCTCACCTTGAGCTGAAGAGCACAGAGACAGTGCCCAAACCCAGAGTTCAAGCCCCACAACCTAGAAAAAAAGACAAAAATCCTCCAAGGCCACAACCACTCCTATGCCTATCCCTGTGAGAGCTACTTTTCCTATGATAAAGGGGAAGGCAATTACCACCTGATCTTAATTCAGACTCCTATGTTCGCAGTACAATCATCTATATTGACTGCTTAAGATGTGGTGGGAGGATACTGGGGATTTCCAACATTTTCCTGTGTTACAAGATGGAGACAAACAACAGAGGCTGTATTTGGGGGGGAGAACTCCAGTTGCCATTCCTAAAGGGGTCGGGGACCTTTGCTACCTGGGACAGGTGTTGAGCAAGTCTAGCTGGACTATAAAAGGACTGATTGTTTACCCTGGTGTATTGATAATGATTATATCAGAGAGATTAAAATTATGGATGGCTTAAAAAAAAGGAACCTTGCTTGTTCCTGCTCATACTTCCATTGCTCAATTGATTTTGCTTTCTTTAGTTTCTCCTTCTAATAAGTCTCTTCAATCTAACAGGGAAGATAGAGGCTTTGGCTCCACAGATAAGGCCTTTCACTTCAAAAATTGGACAAGAGCAACTTAAGTTTGGACTCTACATAGGAGGGAAGCTTTTTACAGGCCTAATTGGCACTGGAGCTAATGTTTCTGTTATATCTGACCTACAATGGCCTCCCTCCTGGCCAAAAGAAGATAGCCTCGCCCTGCTGCAGGGTACAGGCACGTCCAAAGTTACTCAAAAAGGTTCTGCCATGCTGTGGTGGCTGACCAAGGAAGGTCATCTGGGTGTCTTTCAACCCTTTGTTTTGCCTGATCTTCCAGTAAATCTGTGGGGCCAGAACGAGTTGTCTCTGATGGGTGCTTCCATCAACAGTCCCAGCCCAGTTGTTACTCAACAAATGCTTAATCAAGGGTATGATAAAATGTTCCACGAGGGAAAGGAAGGTTCAAACCTTACCAGCCTGTTGCAAACCCAGACAGACAGGGCTTAGGTTTTCCACAGGGCCTCACTGATAATGGCAGCTCTACATGCAAAACCTATACATTGAAAGACCTCAACACCTCTATGGGTCATTGAGTGGCCCTTGCCTAAAAAAACTAAAAAACTTAAAGCTGCCAAGGGTCTAGTTCATAAACCATTGTCACAAGGCCCCATTAAACCTTCCACTAGTTCCTGAAATATCCCTGTCTTTATTATTTTTTAAAAAACCAGGGAAATGGAGACTTCTTCAGGACTTGTGAGAGAATAATAAAGCTGTTTCCTATAGGTGCCTTGCAACCTGGCTTGCCCTCACCAACAGCTATTCCATTATCTTTTTCTCTATGGTATTTGATTGAAAGGATTGTTGTTTTTTTTATTTTTTTAACCATACTTCTTTATACAGGGAATGGGAAAATATTTGCTTTTTCTGTTCTCAGCATCAATATGATTAAGCCCTATGACAAATATAAATGGACAGTGCTGCCCCAGAAAATGGCCAACAGCCCCATGGAATACCAACCCTCTGTGTACAAAGCCATACAGCCCATGTAAAAAGTACCCCTCTGCCTATATAATCCATTACATGTATGATATCCTGATTGGAGTATCAAATAAAAAACAAGCTGATCTTATTTTTTAATATATGCAACAGTCTTTATGGCTGTACAAACTGATTATGGCCCCTGAAATGTTCAGAGACAATATCCCCTTTCATATCTAGGGTATCACATTTTCCACAGCAAAGTTACTCTCCAAGAACTAAAAATAAGGACTGAGCAATTACAAACACTGAGTGATTTTCAAAAGTTATTGGGGGACATCAATTGGATTCTCCCCTCATTACAAATTAATTCAAAGCAGTTACAATCTCTTTTTCAGATTTTACAGGATGACTCTAACTCAGCCTCCCCAACGCCTAAAGCTGTTAAAGCCCTAAAAGTTGTTAAATGGGGGCTGGGAATGTGGCTCAGTGGTAGAGTGCTTGCCTTGCATTCATGAGGCCCTGGGTTCGATTCCTCAGCACCACATAAGCAAACAAAAGCTGGAAGTGTCACTGTGGCTCAAGCACTAGCTTTGAGCTGAAGAGCTCAGGGACAGCACCCAGAAAGAGTTCAAGTACCACACCCAACTTTAAAAAAAGTTGTTAAATGTACAGTTGGTGAGGCCCACTTGTGCATATAGATCTAAACAATTGTTTTATATATTTTAAATCCTAGTAAATTCCCTATTGCTGTCCTTTGGCAGGATACTCCAATTAAATGGATATTTTTGGACTTGCATTCCATAAATTTTATTAACCCTTTAATTGCTTCAATTTCCTTACTTATTTCTAAGGGACATAGGCATTTTATTCAATTGACTGGGCGTGAGCCTAATGCCTTGGGCTAGCACATAACTAGAATGGAGTTTAATAGCCTATTACAGACCTCCTTAAAATGACAAATTGCTATGGCCAATTTTTCTGGGCAAGTACTTTTTCACTTGCCTACATCACCATTACATTTTGCTGAGATCATTTTATTACTGCCTGCTCCTTTATTTATTTATTTTTTTTTTGTCTGTCATGGGGCCTAAACTCGGGCCTGATCACTGTTCCTCAGCTCTTCAGCTCAAGATTAGTGCTCTACCACTTAAGCCACAGTGCTACTTCCAACTTTTTCTGCTTATGTGGTGCTGAGGAATTGAATCAGAGCCTCATGCATGCAAGTCAAGCACTCTACCACTGAGCCATTTCCCCAGCCCTTCCTTTATTTATTCTAAGCCCATTGCTAATGTCCCCAATATGTTTATTGATGGGTCTAAAAATAAAAAGGTGGAGCTCGTATTGTAATCCTTCCACCATACAGGTACAATATAATAACACTTTTGCACAAAGGGTGGAGGTGTTTTCTGATACTTTGGCTTTACAACAGTACCCTTTTGCTATAAATTTGTACTCAGATTGTCAGTTTGTTGTTTCTGATATACAACACATTTGTGATGCCATTATCCCCACCTCAAATGAGGAATTGTTACATCTTTTTACTACCCACCAACAGCAACTTTTATGGTACACAACTCCTGTATTTATTTGCCATGTATGCTCTCATTCTCTTTTACCTGAATCTTTAACATTTGGCAATGCCCTTGCTGATAAATTAACTCAGTTTGTGATGCTTATTCAATCCCCTGTTGATGCAGCACTTGAGGCCCATCAAAAATTTCATCAAAATGCAGCTGCCCTTTGTAAGCAGTTTAGATTAACTCATAAACAAGCCTGTGCAATAGTTTACCAATGTGCCCGTTATCCACTTGCACATGCTTCCCACACCATTGGGGTTAACCCACAGGGTCTTCTGCAAGGGCAGCTATGGCAAATGGATGTGACTCCTGTTCCCTCTTTTGGCTACTTGTCCTATATTCATGTTTCTTTAGATACTTACTCTAGATTACTTCTTGCCTCCTATCTCATAGGAAAGGCTTATAGAGATGTTACTAAACATTTATTTGAGCTATTGCCTTTATGGAATTGCCCCTACAAATTAAAACTAATAATGGTCCTACTTGTATTTCTCAAGCCTTTAAAACATTGTGCTCACAACTACATATTACTCTTACCATGGGTATCCCCTATAATCCACAAGGACAGGGCATTGTGGAGCATGCCCATACTACTTTAAAAAATCAAATTCAGAAAATAAAAAAGGGAAAATTAGCTACCCAGAAGATCTCACCACATACTATTACATTTTATCCATTTTTGTTTAAAAAATTTTAAATGTCTCAGAGGGCTGAGAAGGTAGCTCAGTGGTAGAGCACTTGCCTTGCATGCCTGAGGCCCTGGGTTCAATTCCTCAGCACCACATAAGCAAAAAGAAAAAAGCCGGCAGTGGCGCTGTGGCTCAAGTGGTAGAGGGCTAGCCCTGAACTGAAGAGCTGAGGGACCGTGCCCAGGCCCAGAGTTCAGGCCCCATGACCGGACCCAAAAAAAATAATAAAATAAAAAATTTTAAATGTCTCAGAGGATGGCTTTAATACTGCACAGTGCACAGTTAGAATTCTTATTTTTGGTGAATAAAAGAATAATACTTTTAGAGGTTGGGCTCAAGAAAAATGGCTTTTACAAAATAAAATACTGTCGGGGACCAATGGTTCATGACTGTAATCCTAGCTACTCATGAGGCTGAGAACTGAGTATCATGGTTCAAAGCCAGCCCAGACACAAAGGTTTGTGAGACTCTTATCTCCAATTAACCACCAGAAAACTGAAGGTGGTGCTGTGGCTCAAGCAGTAGAGCACTTGCCTTGAGATGAAGAGCTGAAGTACAGTGCCGATGTGCAGAGTTCAAGCCCCATGACCAGAAAAAAGAAGGAACTTCTTTAACCCTTTTGAAAATAATATAGAGGATCAAATATTTTATGGAATGTTAGAATAAAACATTTCCATCTATACATACACAGAAATATTAACTAAGTTTGGAATTCCTAGAACCAAAATGGATGCCATTATAGGGTTAAGTAATTAAATACATCCTGTAGGAGTTTAGAAACATGTTTGTGTAACCTCAGGAAGTGCTTAGTAAACCAAGACCAGGAATCCAAATCCTATATAACCCAGTCATCCCTAATAAGGCCTGAACTGTTTGCTTGAATTAAAAGAAATTGTTCATAAAGAACTCTTTCTTTCTTGTGCCAAACTCAGGACCTGAGTGTCATCCTTGACCTTTTATCTTTTTTGTTGTTGTTGGTGATGGTCATAGGGCTTGAACTCTGGGCTTGAATGCTGTTCCTGGACTCTTCAGCTCAAAGCCAGTGCTCTACTGCATGAGCCACTGCACCACTTCCAGTTTTCTAGTGGTTTATTGTAGATAAGAATTTCATGGACTTTCCTTCCCAGACTGGCTTTGAACCATGATCTTTAGATCTCAGCCTCCTGAATAGCTAGGATTATAGGCTTGAGCCACTGGCACCCGGCTATTTTGGGGGGCATGTGGGCCTGGTCATGGGCCTAAACTCTGGGCCTGGGCACTGTCCCTCAGCTCTTCAGCTCAAGGCTAGCGCTCTACTACTTGAGCCACAGTGCCACTTCTGGGGTTTTTTTCCCTCTTATGTGGTGCTGAGGAATAGAACCCAGGGCCTCATTCATGAAAGGCAAGGGCTCTACCACTGAGCCACCTTCCCAGACCCCCCAGCTATTTTTTATTTTTTGCCAGCCGTGGGCCTTGAACTCTGGGCCTGAGCGCTGTCCCTCAGCTCTTCAGCTCAAGGCTAGCGCTCTACCACTTGAGCTACAGTGCCACTTCCGGTTTTACTGGTGGTTTATTAGAGATAAGAGTTTCACTGACTTTCCTGCCTGTGCAGGCTTTGAACTGCAATCCTCAGATCTCAGCCTCCTGAGTAGCTAGGATTACAGGTGTGAGCCACCGGCACCCAGCTTCTGGCTATTTTTTTAACTAACACTAGCACTCTACCACTTGAGCTACAGCTCCACTTCACAATTTTTAGGTGGTCAATTAACTTTTCTGCCAAGGCTAGCTTCAAACCAAGATTCTCAAATCTTGGCCTCTGGAGAAGCTAAGAATAAAAGCATGAGCCCTCAGGGGCAAGCTGAAAGAGTCTTTTCTCTTTAGGAAAAAGAGGTTTCACTCAGAGTCTCACCTCAGGCTTCCTAGGTCTACCATAATTCCAATATTTATTTTATTTTTTTCCAACAGAGTCTTTAAGTACTGGCCATGTCTACATCTATAAGAAAAAGACAGTGGATTTACATAGCAAGATTTGCTATTGCTAGCTTATTCCTACCAGTCACCCTGTTCACTCCACTGCCTCTTCTATAGAACCTTAGCAAAAAATAGGGAGATTGGCAGTCAGTCACATGTAGCCTTGGCTCTTCTATTTTTACACCATACTGACAGACACAGAAACATACACATAGACACAGGCAAAAATACACACATAAACACACACATGGCCATTTGGGAGTCATTCACTTTCCCATCTGTCTTCTATAAACTGTGTTCTATAAAAAAGGGCTGGTTCACAGACTGAAGTACTCCTACTTAGGCCTCTCATATAGCTGGAATTATATGTATGAATCACAACATCCCATTTATTCAAAGGAGTTCAGCTGGTAACATATTTATTATTATTATTATTATTGCCAATACTGGGGATTGAACTCAGAATTTGAGGTCTCTCCTTGATATTTTCCACTCAACGGTGGTACTCTATATTAGACTCGAACTCGAGACCCCCAAGCGACCCCCAGAGACCACGACCAATGCAAATGGCAAAAGAGTTGTTTATTTGCAAGCTTGAGCCTGGATTCACAATTGTCAATGATGTAGTGTGTCAGAGTTGTGAGCCCCGACCACATGTTCAGCAGGGTTGTTATAGGGTTTCCAGCATATAGGAGGGAGTTTAAGGTTCGTGAGTTTCTACATAATTGGTTAGCATTTTGAGAGCAAATTTCAGGGTAGGCTCATTGCTTAGGAGTATAATCATTTTCAGTAAAGGTAGGGGCTTTCCAACTTAGTAGTTACAGGATTCATTAAATCATACATAGCAAGCAGATCATTAGTTGGGATACATAATACTGACCACAGGAATGCAGGCAACAATATATTTTTAAACTGTTTATCAGTTGTGGCCAGGAGTTCACTGTTTAAGGTGGCTCCTGGTGGTTGGGTTAGGTGGCCCTGACTCTACAGCCTCTTCTACCAGGAATCTGACCATCCCGCCCATTTTCCAGTAACTGGGGTTGTGTTTCTCAACCCTTGTCTAACTGATGGTTGCTAGGGGTATAATTGCAGTTTCAATTGTGGGCTTTCTGATAACTTTTCGAGAGCTGGTTTTTCCAATAACTGTTTTGTCCCTTAAGTTCAACCTGAGGCCAGTTGTACAGGAAATGATGGCTTGCTTTTAGAATGGAATTAGCTTAGTCCTTCACTCTACACCTTGAGACACTATTCTCTGTTTTTGGAAGTGCCCCATCTCCCGTGAGAAGGCTTGTCCAGATGATCCTTGGAGGCAGGGGCAGGCACTTGGCTGATAGGTATAGTTTACTGAACCTGTCAGCCTGGGACTAGGAATTTCTGTTGGGCCTGCCCCCTATTAGAACCTTCTTTAGGCCATACCACATGTGTCTCCATGATTGTGTACTGTGTCCTGTCTCCTGGCTCATCTCCAGTCATCATGGTATCCCAATTCAGCTCTCCATGGGAGGTGAATTGGTTTGTTGGTATTGTTTTGGTTTTTTTTTTTTCATTTCTCTCTGGCCTATTTCCTAGCCATGTTATGTGTATTTGGGGGCCTGTAGGCCGTCATAACAATGGGCTGCCTGCTGACTGCTAGTGGTGTAATAAAGACTCCAATATCCCATCTTCCAAAATGTGCCTTCTGGGATCATTTCACCTTACAAAAAATGGGGTCTCATTGCGGATCCCAGTGCCAAGGAGGGCATCTGGGTTCCTTGAAGCCACTGGCAGATGGTCTTGGTGGGTCAGCTGCCAAGGGAAGGAAACCCATATAGGAAAGATATGCCCCCCTGTGAAGTTCTAGGGCCCAGTAGTCTTTCCACCACTCTGACAGCCAACTCATCAATGCTTGAAATTTCATCCAAACATCTATTTGGAGTGGCTTAGAAATCTTCTGGAAGAGGCTGGGAAGGTGGCTGTGGTAGAGCATTTGCCTTGCATGCATGAGGCCCTGGGTTCAATTCCTCAGCACCACATAAGCAAAAAGAAAAAAGCCAGAAGTAGTGCTGTGGCTCAAGTGGTAGAGCACTAGCCTTGGGCTGAAGAGCTGAGGGACAGCGCCCAGACCCAGATTTCAGGCCCCATGACCAGACCACCCAAAAAAAATTTAAAAAAAATCTTCTGGAACTGTTTCTTTGTCCTATATTTTGTTTATGTATTTTTCTGAAACCTGAGACCACACAGTCCATCTGTAAACTGAAGTGGTATTGGGTGATGTGCTCTCCCATTGATGGGTGCTGAGATGTTTTGGTGGCCCTGAATGGGAGTCACTCACTCAACAGACTCTCATTCTGTGGAGAATTCTGCAGCCTCTAGTGGGAAGATCTGTGGATCAAGTCCCACCAAAAGTGCTCTCATACAGAAGAAAATTCTGGATATGTTTGTGTTGGGGTTTGCCTGACCTTAGCTGGCTTTTTTCTGTGTTTGTCTTGGTCTTGAGCCTATTGTTGTGTTTGGTCTTGTGTCTTCTCTATGGGGGAAAGCAGATCCTGCTATGTGCTGTGTCCTACTCTGCCAGGAGGCAGTTGAGAGTGTGCCAGAAGCTGAGGACCTGGTTCAAAACAACTAGCTAATCTTAGCAGCTTAAAAATTGTAAAGTGCTCCCTGCTAAAATTGGCAAAAGAAAGTCAGGTTGCCAGGTGAGTAGAGAGAGTAGCTTCATCCAAGTGAAGGTATTCAAAGGTCAATTGATATGTAAAATGCTCTAGACAATTGGGACAAAAAGTAGAGTCAGTTACTGGGTGGGCTCCAGGGAATCCCCACCCAGCATTCTTCAATAGAAGTATTTAATATGCTAATATGAGGTTGAGCCAGGTCACAAGCAGCTGACCCTGGAAAAATATTGCCAAGCTAAGATAATTTGCTTAAAAGTTTGTCTTAAATCTTAGTCATCTGCAGGAGTAAGCTTGGCAAAAATATCTCTTGCCACTAACAATTCAGGAAAATGCATAACTGGTATCTGTTAGTATTATCCACACATTTGGTCCTCAGCTCAACCTAGACCCGGGGCCTCCTATAGTAGGAGGCCTACTCAGGCAGGCAAGCCCACCTAATCGTCCAGAGTGACAGAGCCCACCACAAGGAAGTTGTTAACAAAGAAGTAACTTTATTGAGAAGGTTCCTACACGGACCAGTCAGGGCTGAAGCAACTGCGGGAGCTGATACTGCAACCCCAAGCGGCCCCCCCAAGCGGCCCCCATTCTTTGGTTTTTAAAGGCAAAATCCATGAGGTTGAATCTGGTCATGAACAGCTGACCAACGGAATCGTAACACACACAAAGGATTGTACAATCATACCAGACCACACAGGTGGCCAATAGGCAGAGTTTACTGTAAGCATGTGCAAAAGTAAGGGTTTACCATAAGCATGTGATGCTTGCCAGTTGGAGCCAGATTACAACCTGTTTTATGGGTCTGTCTTTTTTTTTTTTTGGTCCCGTCGTGAGGCCTGAACTCTGGGCCTGGGCACTGTCCCTCAGCTCTTCAGCTCAAGGCTAGCCACAGTGCCACTTCCGGCTTTTTTCTTTTTGCTTATGTGGTGCTGAGAAATCAAACCCAGGGCCTCAGGCATGCAAGGCAAGCGCTCTACCATTGAGCCACCTTCCCAGCCCCTTATGGGTCAGTCTTTAACTGAACAATCAAGAGTGGGTTAGGTTGTTAAGGGGAGGAGGATCAGATGCATTTTCTTCATTCCAGGAACTAGGCCTATCAAGTCTAAAATTCTTAAAACAAAGACAAAGCTCAAAATGGAATCATACCAGCTTGGGCCCCATCTCAGAATCCACTTCACTCCCTGCCCTTGAATTCCTTCCAAGCAGCTGACCACTCCATCCCTTCACTCAGATCTACCTAGCAAGCACTTACTTCACTTCAGCTCTCACTTTCTCCTCTAGACGCTCCTGCAACCTGGATAGGGGCAGATGCCAACTGCTCTCTTTCCTGAGGAGATATGAAGTAAGGAGGCCAAGTCTGGCCAGTGCCATATTGGCCACATGGTGGATGGTAGGGTCTGGCATCTTATCTTCATGCTGGGGGAAGGAACCTTCCCCCACCCCCATCACCTGCCTAGCAAGTAATAGACATGCTCAGACCCCTGGAGGCAGGGACAGGCACTTGGCTGATAGGTTACTGAATCAGGGACTGGGAATTTTCTGAGGATCTGCCCTCTGTGCCAACATATTTTAGGCCTGGACCAGCCTAGCCGCTGGACTCCATGACACTTGTGTCTCTGTGATCCTGTCATGTGTCCTGTCTCCTGGCTTATCTCCTGTCATCATGGAGTCCCAATTCAGCTCTCCATTGGAGCTGAATTGGCTTGTTGGTATTGTTCTTGTTATTACTTTCCTCTTTAGCATGTTTCCTAGCTGGGTTATGTGTATTTGCGTGCTGTAGGCCTTTGTAACAACTGGCGGCCTGCAGCCTGTTCACTGTATAATAAAGACTCCAATACTCTATTTTTTAAAATGTGGCTTTTGGATGATTTACCTTACAACAGATATAGCCCCTCTAATAATCTTTCTCCTGTGCCTGCATCCCTGTGGTCCCCTGTGATGGTCATGACAGATTCTTACATTTGGTGCACAAAACCTGGGATAGGTTCCCCAGTAGATATGTTCCCCCTCCACTTCAGACAGGGTACTGACCAGCTGCTCTGGGCCTTAGCCCATGGTCCTACAATGGAATCACCAGAGGACCACCAAGGTAACTTTCTCCTAATCAAGTGCTGTAACTTCTGCCCATCCAACACTGGGTAATTCATTCCTACCCACGTGAGTGGCCAATCCAGAGGCTTAGATTCTGCTGTTCAGGCCACGGGGCCTGTGTGGGGGCTTCAGGACCCCAGAAAGCTTGGCCAAGTGTCTAAGCCACATTCAGAGGTGTCTCTTCTGTGTCAGTTCTCTGATGCATGCTAAGAGCTGACTTATGGGTGGAAAATTTCTTACATTCCTCATTTTCATAGGGTTTCTCTTCTGTGTCTTCTCTTCAGGTCTGACTTCTGAGAGGCAGCTTTTGTACATTGCTTATGCTCATTGGACTTCTCTGATTTTGTAGATTTGGAGAACATAGGATGTTTTAGGCATCCCTTTAGCTTTTGCTTAAGCAGTAATGTTTCCTGAGAGCAAGGATTTATAATTACATCTCTTCAATTCTAAATTCTCACTAAGAATTACTTTGGGTATCTGTGGGAATTTTAAAATTCATTTCTCCCCATCTTAGACAAAGTCTCTTCAGATTTCCTTTTCTGGCATTCCATCCCCTCACAACCATGGAAGACCAAAAATATGCCAGCTCACCTCCTACTCAATCATTCTCTGTAGACTAAAAGCATTGGTCTAACTCTCAGTCTCAGTGCATCACCAATTGCTACTTTCCTTATCATATGAGAGCAGCTCTGGTGTATTCAATTACTATACCTGCATAGTCCTAGCTTCAAAGAAAATGAAATCTCATTTTCTACATTTGAATTTTCTTTCTTTTGTTTCAGTATGATTTCCACAAAAAGAAAGAGAATTCCTAACTTGAACTCTACTGCCACATAGAGTTCAGTATGTCTCCATATAAAGTATTAATTCATAAGTATTTGAGACAAAGGATCACCTAGTTCTCTCCCACAAACAGGACTCAGGGGAATTACAAACATTATTGCTCAGTATAACACAAGATTAACTTATCAACTGGGCTCAGGCTCCAACATCACTATCCCAGATGAATTAACTCACCTGTGAAATTCTTGTCTGAGGCTACTCCTATCCATGGTTCTGCACCATGCTCCAAATGACAATCAATTTAGACTTAGGAACACAGTGCCCTGTTAATAAGAAGTAGTGGAGAACCGTTGCTCATGCTGGGTAATCATTGGTCTAAGATCTCAGATATCCTGTTCAGAATGTTGTTCCTAAATCATATTTCTCATTGCTCACTGGATCCTTGGCTCCCAGACTTGGATCTATTTTGCTGGTTGTGTGGCTTGAAATCAGCTCTTTCATTCAAGGCTAGCATTCTACCAGTTTTGAGTCCCAGTTCTACTCCAGTTTTGTTTTTTTTCTTTTATTGGTTGTGGGTCTTGCACTCTGAGCCTGGGAATTCTCCCTCAGTGCTTCAGCTCAAGGCTAGTGCTCTACCATTTGAGTCACAGCACTGCTTCTGGTTTTATAGCAGTTTATTGTAAATGAGAATTTCACAGACTTTCCTGCCCAGGTTGGCTTTGAACCACAAACCTCAGATCTCAGTCTCCTGAGTAGCTAGGATTACAACCATGAGCCACTGGCACTCGGCCCACTTCCAGTTTTTGAAGAGTAATTGGAGATAAGAGTCTTATGTGGAATTTTTGGCCATTGCTGGCTTCAAACCAAAATCCTCAGATTTCAGCCACCTGAATAGCTAGGATTACAGGTATGAAAAACTGTACCCAGTGCCAGGTTTGGATTATAAATACCCACTTTAAATTGGTGATTTACAAAGCATACTTCCAATAGTGATATACATTCTATCCTAGATTGTAATCAACATACAAAAATTACCTCAGGTTTGGGAAGACAGTCTCCTGTCCGTGGAACATAGTTTAGAACTTTTGTCAACCTGCTGGTTTGTATTCTTGAAGAATGAGAATAAAATTGCCTCAGGAGTTATATCATCAAGTTGAAGTTGTCTTTAGAAAGAAATTAAACTTCTTACAGACTGGACTCATGTCTAATAGAATTGAAAGTTTGATAAATATTCACATATATACTAAAAATGAACCACTTGACCCTAGCAAGTTAATGTGACATTTGATCACCCAAGAACACCAGGTTACTGTAGATCTCCATCATTATATCCCCATACCAGGTACTCTGAGCAATGTCCAGGTCCTGCCACTCCTCCCAGCTGAAGTCCACAGCTACATCATCAAATGACAACAGCTTTTATAAGGGTACATTTACATCAAGTAATCATGAGAACACCAAGTCTGGAATTTCATTTTCCTGTATGTATGTTTTTGTTTTACATAAAATATCTAGAGCTTGCTGTGTTGTAATCTATACAATGGGAGAAGGAAATATCAAAGTAGAAATGTATGCTTCTATTTTAACTTAGTCATTAATAATATGGTTTCCCTATGATATGTATCAAAAGAGACATACACTAAATATAAAAATAAATACAAAGATAACATAAGCAAAATCAGTAATGAACAATGCAAGTAATGATAATATGAAATGGAATAAACATCAGCAGAAATTGTATGAACACACCACAGACCATTGATAATGAACAGGTCATATATCTCAATAGTAAAAGTTTTATGCTGAAAAGCAAAGTCTCCAAGGACACGTTTAAAAGGCCATACAATTTTTTTAATCTACCTTTACTACTGGAGAACTAATCCTTGTACTGATAGAATGGCCAGACAAAAAGTGAGCAGGAGCCGGGTGCTGGTGGCTCATGCCTGTAATCCTAGCTACTCAGGAGGCTGAGATCTGAGGATTGCGGTTCAAAGCCAGCCCAGGCAGGAAAGTCCGTGAAACTCATATCTCCAATAAACCACTAGAAAACAGGAAGTGGTGCTGTGGCTCAAGCGGTAGAGTGCTCGCCTTGAGCTGAAGAGTGCAGGGACAGCACCAAGCCCAGAGTTCAAGGCCATGACCGACAAAAAAAAAAGTGAACAGGAACACATAAATGGATGGCATTATCTTAACCTAATTGCTATTTATAAAGTACTATGGTGTTACATTTACCAAGAGAGACACATTGAAAGTAAATCCCAGGACAAACTTTCTAGAAATCAATATGAGAAATAAAGCTGTGATAAATACATTTTCTTACTTCATCTTTGAAATAAAAACATATGTTTTTAATTATGTATGTTATATTCACAAGGGTATCTTCTGAAGGGTGGGGGAAAGCCAAAGAAATGGATGGAAATAGGATGAAAAAGTGCATCAGTGGAGGTCATTCATGCTCAGCTTTTTTCCAGGAAAGACTGCAGAGCGAAAAGCAAATTGCAGAGGGAGAAGCAGATAAACTATAACCAGAACCAAAGCTCCAATAAAATGAAAAATACCCTTGCTCACTAACAGACAGGCTCACCAACAATGGGTGCCTATGTTTTCAGAATAAGTAATGGGAGATGCTTATACTTAGAGATAATTTCTCCCACTCAATCCTTCCAGTGGCCCCTAATCCCCCCCCCTTGGCGGCATTTCCAATTACAAACCCTGCTGATAAATAAAAACATATATTGGAATAATCGATTGTGGAGATCAACAGAATAAAACTAATTTGAACTGCTGTTTCTGGTTTCTGGGAAAATTTTAGGGGCTCCTAAATACCATATTTGTAAATATGATTCTTGAATGATCTACTATGAAGTCTCTTCTTACCTAAGGTATTTGAGAATGGTCAGGTGCAGGTTGGACAATTGAACCAAAGCACAGATTCCACTCCAGTTGGCCAGTAATATCTTCTACATTGGTCTTCTGCAATACCACCAGATATTTCTCTTGGCTATGATTAGTGCTTATTGCTCATCTCAAAGGGTTGGCCTTCACTACATCCAGGTAAGTTTCCCAGAAATGTCAAATTTTCCCCAGGTATAATTGGCCTGGAAAGAATGGAGCTGATCAGTTTCAGGGGTTTTTGAAATAGACTCTTCCTTTTGAGAAGAGCAACAGGTTGTTCCAAATTGTCTTGATGACTTATCATGCATTTCATGCCCATGGGGTCTGAGATCCATGACAGCACAAATAGGACCACTTGTGTGGCCTCCCTGCCACACAGTCATAGCAGTACTTAGACTGTGGACAGAATCACCACAGTATTTACCTCGCTTATCCGTTTCAATTTCAGTCCTGGTAGACTCAAAATTGGAAGTCATACACAGTGTCTGCTCCAAGACTGAAGTGGCAACCATATTGTAGGATTAACTAGAGGGTGGATTGAGGCCCTGGAGCCAAGCATGGTCACCATAAGGTCATTAAGACTGGAGTTCCCCATGCAGGATGTTTTCACAAGTCAATACCTGACAAACATTAGACACTTATTTGGGCAGTATGAAACTGAATCAATTTGATCAGAAGCCCCCTCTTTACTAGAAGGCAATCCCCCTCCCAACTAGAAGGGAAACCTGCTTTCCTGCTAGATAGAAACCCCCAAGACTCCTTCCCTCTTTGTCGGAAACCATTTAGGTGTAGCTTTTTTTTTTTTTTTTTTTTTTGGTAGGTCTTGGGGCTGAACTCTGGGCCTGGGTGCTCTCCTTTAGATCAAGGCTAGTGCTCTACCACTTTAGCCACAGCACCACTTCTGGTTTTCTGAGTGGTTTATTGGCAAAAAGTCTCATGGAATTTCCGTGCCCAGCTTGGCTTTGAATCGTGATCCTCAGATTTTAGCCTCCTGAGTAGCTAGTATTACAGGTGTGAGCAACCAACACATTTTTTATTTTTTATTGTTACTTCTATTTTCTTTTCTTTCTTTTTTATTGTGGAAATACTGTACAGAGGGGTTTACAATTACATGGGCAAGATAATGAGTACATTTCTTATCAACCATTGTAGCCTCCTCCTTTGGTTTCCCTTCCCATCACATCCTCCCTCCACCCACCACCTTCCTCTCCTCACCCCCCCCACCAAAGTTGTAAAGTTCGTTTTCGACATAACGACTTGTACATCTCAATATTTCAATGGGTCCACCTGTGTCTCTATTTAAACGATTTGTTTTTTCCCTTCCCCACCACAAATTATAATATCAAATACAGTGAAATCAGGGGTTATACCATGGCGGAGGGACATACAAAGCAACAAAGAAATAATCTTATGTGTTAGAAATAATCGCATGAAAGAAAAGAAAACATTTCAATACATATCTTAGGGTTAATTTCCCTAACATCAACTTAACTGACCTTTTCTGCTTTACTCAGACATATAGTTATTGAAACTAAGGGAAACCATGGGACCTATGTTTCTTTGGGCGTGGCTTACTTCACTTAATATAATTTCTTTCCAAGTCTTTCCATTTCTTAACAAATGGGGCAATGTCATTCTTTCTGATGGAGGCATAGAATTCCATTGTGTATATATACCACATTTTCTTGATCCATTCATCTACTGAGGGGCATCTGGGTTGATTCCATATATTAGCTTTGGTAAATAATGCTGCAATAAATATAATCGTGCTGGTAGCTTTAGTGTGGTCTTGTTTGTAAACATTTGGGTAAATGCCCAAAAGCGGAATTGCTGTGTCATAGGGGAGCTCTATGTGGAGTCTTTTGAGGAACCTCCATACTACTTTCCAAAGTGGTTGAACAAGTTTACACTCCCTCCAACAATGCAGTAAGGTTCCCTTCTGTCCACATCCCCTCCAGCCATCTGTTGTTATCCTGGTTTTTAATATTTTCCCTTTTTTTGTCGGTTGTGAGGCCTGAACTCTGGGGCTGGGCATTGTCACTCAGCCCTTCAGCTCAAGGCTAGCGCTCTACCACTTGAGCCACAGCGCCACTTCTGGCTTTTTCTGCTTACATGGTGCTGAAGAATCGAACCCAGGTCCTCATGCATGCAAGGCAAGCACTCTACCACTGGGTCAACTTCCCAGCACTTCATCTGAGTTTTTAGTTAACTTAGTTGCCAATGTTCAATTGTTCTAAGGCCTTTGTGCAGCTTTGGCCTCCAATCACCACATGAACTCTTCCCTTTTCAGATAACATTTCTAGAACTAATTTTCCCATGCTATCCTACTAGAGCGTTTAGTTTATGGCTTAAAAAAATCTTTTAACAACCCTCTTTTTTTGCCAGTCCTGGGGCTTGAACTCAGGGCCTGGGCACTGTCCCTCAGCTTCTTTTGCTGAAGGCTAGTGCTCTACCAGTTGAGCCACAGTGCCACTTCCAGCCTCTTCTGTTTATGTGGTGCTGAGGAATAAAACCCAGGACTTCATATGAATGCTAGTTAAATAGTTTACCAGCCCCCAAACTACATTTTTTATTTATAGTAATCATCAGAATAAAACTGATTCATAAGCTGCTATTTGGTTTCTGGCTTTGAACTTTTTGGAAACTTTTGGGGAATCCTGAATAGCACCCATGAAAATATGAGATATGAATGACCCACTAGGGAAGGGCTCTCTCCTTAGTAGTATAAAATGTTTGAGAATGGACAGGTAGGTGAAATGCTAGGGTGAAAGGGATGGCCAATTGAACCAAAGCACAGGTTCTTCTATAGTTGGCCAGGAAGGTCTCAAACTCTGGTCCTCCACAATACCATCAGACATTTCCCCTGGCTATGGTTAGTGCATACTGCTCATCTCTTCACAGGATCGGCCTTCACTCATCCTGATAAGTTTCCCAGAAATGCCAATTGTCCCCCCAACCTAGAGAGGCAAGGGGTATAGTTGGCCTTGGGAAGATGGGGTTTTTGTCTTAGATCCTTACTCTTGCGAACAGGAACAGCAGGGTCTTACAAGTTTCCCCAGGCCGTGTTTGACCAACAGATCATGCACCACATGCCCTTGGGGGTCAGAGGTTCATCACAGTGGGAAGTGGACCACTTGTTTTTCTGGCCTTTGTGCCACACAATCTTAACAGTAATGGTGGACAGAATATTTAATCCATTTCACCCAAGCATTTTTCTTGTTGTTGGTTGTGGGACTTGAACTCTGGGCCTGGGTGCTGTCTCTGAGCTCTTTAGCTCAAGGCAAATGCCCTACCACTTGAGCCACAGAACCACTCCCAGTTTTCTGGTGGTTAATTGGAGACAAGAGTCTCAAGGGCTTTCCTGCCTGGGCTGGTTTTGAACCCCAACCCTCAGATCCTGAGTAGGTAGGATTACAGATGCAAGCCATTGGCACCTGGCTTTTGACCTAAATTTTAAGTCTACCCTGAAAGTCTGCTTCTGAAACAGTTTCCAATGCCATACATCTGTGGATCAGCTAGAGGATCCATCCAAGCCTCAGAGTCAAAGTGGGTCAGCTGAAGGAGTTTAGTGAGTAGGATATTTTGAGTTCTCCCTTCCGGATATAGGATTTAACACAAACATGCAAGCACATATACACAAGTTTTTGTTTGGACAAGTGCATATTCTAGAGCTCAAAAATGAAAATCATTCATAGTGTTCTCAGACATTTTTCAACATTCTTCCAGTGGATTATCAGGAGCAGGTCTATGGATCCATTTTTCTTGGGTTCCTTAGGTCTACAATTCTTATTCCCCATTTTAGCAGGTCTCTTGTGATTTCAGTTTTGGGTGCACTTAATCCTCCCTATTGTAAGTTTCTTGTGCAACCCTTTCATATTCAACTCTCCCCTTATTGGGATTTGTCAAGTATGTCTTCCTCCAGCTCCCACATTTTTTTCTTGGGCCAGAGAATGAACACGCAGGTCAAGACTCAAATTCTCTTTGTGCGTAAGACACACTCAGCCCATGAAAATTCTCACCAACAAGGTACTAAACTCTAGTCCAATTTTTCTTCTCATGGTCAATGCATGAGGTTACTTTTTATTGGGTGTTTCCTTGGGCCCCTTCCTGACATGGCTGATAAACTTTCCATCTTGGGTTCATCATTAACCACATGGGAGGGTGTTTAACCAAGCTTGAGCTACCTCAACAAGGTAGGATGTGTCTCCTCCTGAGGGATTCCCAGGATCCCCTTGAGTAACAAGGATCCTGGACAAGTCCCCAAATTGTTACTGACAGGAAGCCAATTAAGCAACCAGCCCGGCGTCCACACGGGGTCGTTGCCCCACCACTGCGCGTTGGGACTGGGGTCCAGTGCTGAAAGACTCTCATCCTGGGAAACAGGGTGAGGCTGGAAAGGGCACTGCCTCCCTCCTGTCATGCAATGCACCTTTGTGTGGAACCTGGCACAAAGCCATTCATAGACGATCTGCTTCTGAGTCGGGGTTTCATAAGTAGGAGAGCAGCTCACTCGCTGCAATCTATTGAAAGTCAGCCCTCCACACAAGGGTTTGTCTTTTCACCCCCACCCCCACATGGGCAGGCAATTGTCCTGAGCCCTTCCCATACCAGTGGGGTGGGGATTGGGGGCGGTCCCCTTCCCATCCATCCTTTTGGGGTGGGGCCTCCTCCTTCCCCTTGCTCTCTCTCCACTCTCGCATCTGTGTGGCTGGCGGGCCTCTCACAAGCACACCCCTGCCAGCCCAAGGCTTGGGTTGTGTATGTGCCAGGCTAGGCCGGTGTGGCATTGGGGAGGGGGTGGACATGCAGTTCCAGAGTGCTGAGTGGGATTCTGAACAGGTTTTACCCTTAATGAGCTACTACTTTTCTTGATCAGAAGTTGTGCTCACAGTCTTGTTCAATTGTCAATTTTGAAGCTCAGCTGGCTATTTTCAAAGGGGTTAACAGTTTCAGAGCAAACAACTAAACCAGGACAACCAGGCCACAAATTTTTAGAAAAATCTTAGCTTGTGCTCTATGAGTTAATCCATGCCTAAAAAGTCCCTAGAACCATTCTAGTAACAGGATATACTTTAGTTAAAATAGCTTTTTGTAAGATGGCTACTCTTAGTTGCTTTAGTTCAAGCAATCACTTTGAGAGAAAAGATTCTAACTCCTACAGAATCCATTCCCAGACAGAATTTATTGTCAGCAGCTCACTCTTTGGAATGGAGGCTTATAAGCTTATGAGCTTAGTGGCTGGGAAGGTGGCTCAGTGGGAGAGCACTTGCCTTGCATGCTCGAGGCCCTGGGTTCGATTCCTCAGCACCACATAAGAAAAAAGCAGGAAGTGGTGCTGTGGCTCAAGTGGTAGAGTGCTAGCCTTGAGCTGAAGAGCTGAGGGACAGCGCCCAGGCCCAGAGTTCAGGCCCCACGACCGGACCAAAAAAAAAAAAACAATAAGCTTATGAGCTTATTCACATATTGCCTTGGTTCCCTTATGCAAACCCACCTCAGTGGATGGTTATGAAACCAACAGCTGTGTGTGGCTGCTTCATATAAAGAACCTGCCTTGTACTTCTGCTCCTATGACTACTAGAAAGAGCAGGCACGTAGCTGTGGACTTAAGCATACATATTGAACACAGAGCAAAGAACACAGAGCGGGCTGCAGCATTTTAAGAGATATAGATGAATCAGTTAGATCCTATCTGCTTGGCTGACCACAGGGCACCTTCTTGATGCCACATTTCTGAGGCAGAGCATTTCCAAGCTGCCAAGACACTATGGTAGGAAGATGCCTGAAGGAGAATTCTTGGTGGGAAGGAAAAGTTGAAAGTTTGGATTTAGGTTTTAGAAAATGCAAGCCACTTTCTGAATTGCTTGAGGCAGCAAGCAGATCAACATGTTTTCTAGCCCTCTAGATGAAGAGTATGAGAACACTTCCCACATCTTAGTCAATCCTGCCTGCCTGGCAGTCTTCTATTCCCTCTTACAGGAGTTAAGCAGCTTTTAAGAAGTCTTACAGGGTGCTCATTACATTCTTCAGGGCGCCCTTCAGCTGGGCTAAACCCCCAGCCCCTCAGGTTTGTTTTCTTTAAAGAATTCGAGAGCAGAAATTTTTTTTTTAAAGATAAGTTTTTTCTTGTGAAAATACCGTACAGAGGGGTTATAATTACATGAGCATTGTTGCCTCCTCCTTTGTTTTTCCCCTACCATCACTGCCCTCCCATCTCCACGACTACACTTCCTCCACCCAGACTCCCCCCAATTCAACTCACCTCCCCATTTCACCCCCACCTCCCCATTTCACCCCCACCTCCCCATTTCACCTCCCCACCTCTCCATTTGAACCCCACCACCACCCTGCTTCAAAAGTTGTAAAGTTTGTTTTTCGCCATAGCGTGTTGTACATCTCATCTCACTGTATCCCTATTGATTCAATTTGTATTTTTCCCTTCCTATCTCCCCCCTAAAACAGGTTTTCTTCAAAGCGAAAAGAGAGCAGTGAAAGAGACCCCTCAGCAAAAGGAGAAGCCAAAAGCGGATCTGAAGAAGCCCACATCCCTGAGTATATGTACAGCCCTTTGACTCTGCCCCGTAGGGCGTGTTCCTGGATTGATTGGTCAAGGGGTGGGCTTGTGCTGCATGGCATCTCGTGATTGGTGTC
The DNA here is from genome assembly GCF_024711535.1 of Dipodomys merriami. NCBI lineage: Eukaryota > Metazoa > Chordata > Mammalia > Rodentia > Heteromyidae > Dipodomys > Dipodomys merriami. The sequence goes on along the minus strand of NW_027202834.1, from coordinate 99,572 downwards.
CCAGTCTCGGAGCATGAGTAGGAAGTTTCCTTATTGGATGCCCCATCTCAAAGCACAAGTGGGGAAAACACTTTCGTTGGATGGAAGGTAAAGGGACACGCCCCAGACCATAGTCAGAAACAGCACATGCATTAGCACCTGAAGCCTGATGGGAACAAGGTGTGTATTTTTTGCTGAGTCATTCATCCCCGCCGTGTTGGAGCCAATTCCAACCATCACCTGTTATCCATAACTACCCAGCTGAAGTGGTTCAACTCTCTCGGAGTGGCACATCTACACTTGTTACTCACAGGGTTCTGGTCTCCCATGAAACACCATGCTGACAGAGAGATTGAATGGCTAAATAGCTGTTTGAAGCAGCAAAGCCCTCTGACATAAACTTGTATACTTACCTTGAATGCAACTTGATTTCTCCTTACAGAAGGCAAATTCAGTTCTGCTTTGAGCCAATATGGTAAGATACCGTTAGCAAATCTAGGGCAGAGAAATAACTGGACTGTATTTCTAAAGTCAGGTGAAGTAAGGGCCACCATTCCTGAGTGCTTGTATTATCTTCATAGTCCTGTATTTTGTTGTGGGAAGTACTTTCTCCTGAAGGTACATTGTGAGCTAAATTCAGGCCGAAGATCATATTTGTGCATCTGAAAGCATATACTTAGGAATTTAACTGCAGATGAAGCAAGTTCTTAGTAGCAGAACATGTGTTCTTTATATAACCGGTAATGTCATTTTGAAAGAAAAATCATGAAGGACCAATAACTGACTTGTTGAGTGATGACCCTTTGTACACTACCTAAAGGATTATATATATATATATATATATATATATATATATATATATATATATATATATATATACATATATATATGTATATATATATATAAAAGCAATACAATGTATTTTCTGTGAGTGCATATCCACAGTGTAGGTATCTTAAGGAAAGGAGAACTCAAATGTATCATAACAATACAACTAATAATGGTTTAATCTCTTATCTGTTGAAAGTCCAGAGGAAGACAGTAAAAGCATGAAGATTCCAAGAGCATGGAGGCATACCCCAACGTTAGGATACAGCCCTCACTGTCTTGGCCCAAGGTGAAGGCTAAAATGCCCTTAATCACTTTCAAGTTCCAGGAAGTGAGGTGAAGGAACAGAAAGAAGGAAATAAAGAAATACAGAACATGTGCAGACTGTCCTTTAAGACAGTATTCTAGAAGCTATCAGGTAACATTTTTCTCTGTATCGTTATCTAAATATTATCACCATTGGGAAATGTTATCACTATTTTACTTAGCCTGGGGTTCAGTTAAATGGAAAGGTGTCTCTATTGATTCAGAAAGGAAGGGTGGATATTATGGTAGGCACCTGAGATGTTTGGCCATGTATATCAAGGGCTATGGACCTCACCTCTAATGTTTTACTGTTTTGTAAACAGAATAGATGATGCATTTTCTGTGCAACTAGAAACTACTTTGAAGCTTAAAAAAAAGAGGAAACATATCTCAGATGCTACATATGCTATTATATTTTTTAAATGTGTATGATAACATCCAAATTACGGCAAATTGACTATTTTGTACAAAAGAGATGATTTCCCTGAGCCTTCTCTCTTTACATTAAAAAAAAAAACAGCTTCACACACTTAAGTGAGATATAGTTTTGAACCCAGGTTTATTGCTTACTGGCAATTTAAATGTTTTCCCAACCTGGGGTTGTTTTTTCTTTTTTTATCAGTAATTGTGGTCAAATGCAAGCAACTCAAAATTTATCATCTTTTTTACACTTTGTATTAGCATTACCTAGTTATATAAGTGGATTTCATTTTGATATATCCACATAGGTATACAGTGACCCTGATTATATTTACTCCTCCATCATTCTATTTCTTCTCCTCTCCCAGGTTTTCTTATCTTAATTATTTTAAGAATACAGCATAGTAGTAGTAAGTATAGTCAAAATATTGTATACATTCGATGTCCACACTCTTTTCATCCTCCAAGATTAAAATTCTATATTCATTAAAATAATTTTCCACTCTCCTCTGCTTCAAGATCTCCATCAAGTACGATTTTACTTCCTATCAATTTGACTGTTCTATGTAACTGATATAAGTAGAATTATGCAATATTTGATCTTTTTATCACTGACTTTGAGGAGACTGAGGCCTGAGTGACTCCCTGTTGAGCTAGCTGTCATCTTCTGAAGTATGAGTTATGCAGCTGAAGATGAACCTGGCATAGGAAGGAACAGAAGAGGCAATTCTTGGCCACTAGGAACATGAACAATCCTTGAGAAAATCGCAGGCAGGCAGGTGCTGGAGGGCATGGTGACCCCAACACTCAGGCCACAGGTGGTGTTTGTTTAAGAAAGGAACTCTGCAGTTTAGCACAAACCTCCATGAGACTCCCTGTTGTGGAAGCCAACCATTTAAAGTGTGTCAGCCCTAGGGGCTGGAAAGGTGGCTCAGTGGTAGAGCATTTGCCTTGCATGCATGAGGCCCTGGGTTCAATTCGTCAGCACCACATAAGCAAAAAGAAAAAAGCCGAATTGGCGCTGTGGCTCAAGTGGTAGAGTTCTAGCCTTGAGCTGAAGAGCTAAGGGTCAGGGCCCAGGCCCAGAGTTCATGCCGCACGACCGGACCCCCCCCCCAAAAAAAAAGTGTGTCAGCCCTTTGATCTACCCAACAGTCTGTTTCTGCTTTGTAGTGTGCCAATCATACTATAGAATTTTATTATCATTTCCCCGCGACTTGTAATAATTTGTTGTAAGATGCTGTGATGTATACAAAGTCCCAGCCTTCCCTAAAAATGTGTATAAAAATTACTATAACCCTGGGCTCAGGGCCTCTTAACATTACCTGGTGCGTGGAGGACCAAGCTGGAGCTTGCAATAAGAACTCCTTTGCTTTTACATTGGTGAATGTTTCTGATGGTTTTTTGTGTAAGGATTTCTGAATTCAGTTTTACAGCTTATTTCATTTAGCAGTGTCCCCAAGATTCATCCATAATATAGCATCTGTCACAACATAGTTCTTTTTTTTTTTAATTTAATTTTATTTTATTTGTGAACACACTGTACAGAGGAGTTACAATTACATGGGCAGGATAATGGGTACATTTCTTACCAAGCATTGCAGCCTCCTCCTTTGTTTACCCTTTTTAAAGTTGAAGTTATATACCATTGTATGTTTAAACCACATTTATTTTATCTATTCATTTGTTGATGGCCATTTGGATTGCCTCCATGTTTTAGTATTGTAAAAAATGAATATGTGTGTTCAAAGATTTCTTCAAGACCTTGCTTAGATCTTCAGAGTATATGACCAAAAGTGGAGCCATTGTATAATATGACAATTCTCTTTTCTTTCTTTCTATCTTTGTCATGGGCTTGAACTCAGGGCCAGGTCACTGTCTCTGAACTTTTCCTCAAGGCTAGTGTTCTACTACTTTAAACCACAGATCCACTTCCTGTTTTCTACCCAGGCTAGCTTTGAACCTCCATCCTTGGATTTCAGCTTCCTCTCCTGAGTGGTTAGGATTATAGGCATGAATGATCTTGTTTTTAATTGTTTGAAAAGATGCCATACTAGTATGTTCACAAATAAAATAAAATAAAATTTAAAAAAAAAGAAAAGATGCCATTCTATTTCCCATAGAAAGGTTCCAATTTTATCACACTTTTGTCAGTATTGTTACTTTGTTTTTTGTAGTTATACTAATTCATATGAAATGGTCATATTCTTCATTGTTTTGACTTACACTTTCCTGGTGAATAGTGATGTTAAACAACTTCTTCATGTGCTTGTTAACACTTTAATGGTCTTCTCTGGAGAAACATCTGAGTTCTTTGCACATTGTAAAATCAGGTTGTTTGTTGTTGTTGGGAGGATGTTCTTTGTATATTCTTGATGTGAACCACTCATCAAATATATGCTTACAATGGCTTTATCCCATTTTGTGTTGCTTATTTGGACATTGATGATTGCATCCTTTGGTGCATCCTGTTTTGTGTTTTCCTACAGTGACTGACCCTTCTCTGATGTCAGTTTTCAGTATGTCTTCTGGTCCTGTAACTATGAACCATCATATTGATTTGCACACCCGTTTTTGTAACAATGAACTAAAGCTACATAATAATGCTCTGGTTGCCTATCGGCTCCCATTTTTGGATCTCTTTCCCTCGGCTTTTAGTAAAAAGCCTTGGGGGCATATCCACAACTTATTAGGACCTAAACACCCTGTAGAAAGTTGCAGCCATTAAATTTAGTTAGTTCTGATTGAAATATGTGACTTCTAATTTCTAAAATAAGGCAAATAATATGAAAATTGATACAGAATATTTTTTTAATTGCCAGTCATAAGGCCTGAACTCTCGCTTGGGCACTGTCCCTCAGCTCTTCAGCTCAAGGCTAGTGCTCTACCACTTGAGCTACAGTGCCACTTCTGGCCTTTTCTGTGTATGTGGTACTGAGGAATCAAGCCCAGGGCCTCATGCATGCAAGGTAAACACTGTACCCATGAGTTGTTTTGCAATGCTTGATAGGAAATGTATTCATTGCTTTGCTCATGTAACTGTAACCCCTCTGTACAGTATTTTTACAATTAAAAATGTATTTTAAAAAAAGATGAAAATTGAGAGCTTTGTAATGTAGAAGCACACCAAAACTCTAGGTATATATTTTTCTTCATATGAGTATTTAGACTTCCATGAAGCTAGAAATTTAAACTACTTGCAAGTTAATAATGAACTTGTCACATTTTCATGGATGCTAGACAATTTGTGATACTCTTGGGTCAGAGACAAAAGGCACTTAATTTTTACAGCAATAGTGAAAGTTAGTGATGTGTATGTGTGTATTTATATATTTGAAGTAAATATCCCAGCCCTCAGTGCTACTGAGTGAGGTAAAGATAGCCAGATGAAACCTAAATAAACAACGGGTTCTGAGTTTGAGCAACTGCAATCTATATAATGAGCAATAGGCATGCCTGAACTTTACTCTGGAGGATGACACTAGCTTAGAAATAGCTTGTAAAACTATCTTTGTAAATATACTATAGAATAAAGAGCAACTAGTGTTCACTTGAAGATATGCAAATACTTGAGACTGCTGTGGAATTGTTCTTTTTCTTTTGTTTCTTGAATGTTCCTAGCTACCAAGACCCATACATATTTCTCCTAATAAATATATAGCTCTCCTTAAAAATGAGGCATGACAATTTGTTGAGATTACTTATTCTTTTTCTAGCCCTAAGCCTTAAGATGAAATAGGGACTTAAATCTTATCTAGAGTACAAATTCAACAAAAGAAATAGATGGAGTTCATATTTTACACATCTAGAAACTTTTCTCTTAGAGCCATTTTTTAATGCAGGTGTGGAAGAAATTAAGGAAAAGATAGGTCCACAAATATATTTTATGAAGATATTCTATGTATTTTAACAGTAATAAAGGATTACATTTCTGTATGTTAGCCTGTGAATATTTACAGAGTATGTACATAAAACTAAAGTTTATTCCAGAACCTATCATGGAATAGAATGTAGCAAATTTTCTATATATTACTTGTATATTTATAGAATTCATCTGTCTGATTTCTCTCCTATTTTGATAAACAGAGCACCTGTTTTACACTTTGAAATACATTTTTCTACAGCATTCTAGACACTTCGCTGTCTACTAAATATAGAAAAGATTCATGCACAACCCTCACCTTCAAGGAGCAGTTCTCAGTATCCCAAGTAGCTTGTGTTTCTCCCCACCCCTTTCCACCCAGCGGTCAATCTAGGTGAGTGATGACTGAATTCTATAAGACAGAAAAACTCAGATAATTCACAGACATGCAGTTAGTATCCAATGGAAACTTCTTCACTTGGATATATATATATATATATATATATATATATATATATATATATATATATATGTATGTATGTATATATATGTATGTATATGTATATATGTGTATATAAATATGTATATATATGTACATATGTATATATATATACATATGTACATGTATATGTATATATACATTTACATATATGTATATATATAGATAGATAAAGATATTTTGGTCGGTTGTGGGGCTTGAACTCTGGTCTTGGGCGCTGTCCCTGCACTCTTCAGCTCAAGGTGAGTACTCTACCGCTTGAGCCACAGAGCTACTTTTGGTTTTCTAGTGGTTTATTGGAGATAAGAGACTCACTGACTTTCCTGCCTGGGCTGGCTTTGAACCAAGGTCCTCAGATCTCAGCCTCCTGAGTAACTAGGATTACAAGTGTTAGCCACCTTTGCCCAGCTTGGATTATATTTTATCACTATCATTGCAAGAACTTCAGCTTCCTTATTTGGAAACTGAGCTGTCCAGCTCAGTTTAAAATTTCATTTAACTTAACTAAAATTGGAAGAATTAATTTCTGACACTATTCACATTTGATATTCAGTAGCTACATGTAGCCAGTGGCTAGTCAGTTAGACAATACATGTATAGAATATTGCCATTATCACAGAGTTTCTGTTAGAACTGTTTTAGAGCGTGCTTCTGCTTGTTAAGGGATGGCCCATGTTTCTAAACTACATATGCTCAATAGCGGTACTCAGACTGAAGATCAGACCAGAAAGGCAAGACACCCGTAAAGTTAAAATATAGTTATATATTGTTCTACATAGGCATATTCATTTGTGAGGAGGAAGAGGATCAAACCATCCACATCAACAGAATCAACCCTCTCAATTTTAGGACTGAATAGGTGAGCATTTCAGCAATTCTTTGCAGCTTTGTTTCTGTGATTGAAATTGGCTGTGGTATTCTCAATGGTGATTTTTTTGGAAAGTATAAATCTGTAATTACCACATTAGCTAACAGAATAATTATGGTCTGTGCTTTGTAAATGTCATTTGGTATTTACATGTGACATTTCAATTTCTCCTGGTATCAATACACCACAAATATTATCTTTATATTGTTTCTGAGTTATTTCTTTCATTAATTTTGATTCTTCTTACAGGAGGCATTTTAAAAATTAGTGGAAAAATTAAGACTTTCTTGTGTTTTAGAATCCCATTAGTACTCAGTAAGCTTAATAAAGAATGAGAATGCAAGAACTATGTGTGTAGAAATTTTATCTCCAATAACCTGTGTCCTTTCATTAATTATTGGAGCAAAGAGAAGTGGCTCCCCAGAATCTCACCTTCAGAATTGAAGAATGAGGTGGGAATAAGGCAAGGAAAGAGAGACATAGTAATTTGTGCTGAAGTTGCTGTGCTGTCACAATGAACACATGTTCTCATGCAATCTTTTTGAATCCCACAGTTCGCATTTTTGTGGTTTTTATTAGTATGACAAGAATGACTGACTTTCCTAGACTGAGGGTTGGAAATGTGTGGGACACATCTATCTATGGACTCTTCCTCAAAATTGTGTATCATTCACTTTGGCTCTCAGTGCCTTTTCCATCCTTGTCACAGGTATGTATTTCTACAAATGGAGAAATAGGTTCATCATTTCCCTTTAAATGATCAAATTATGTGGATTGGGGGGTTGTGTGATTTGCTGTAGAAGCAAGGTATTATGAGTAGGATCCTTTGGTCATGTTGACATTTCTTTGTAGAATTCTTATTGGGGCTCTTACTCATGGACTCGTGTAAATAATTCTCCCCATATTCCAGTCCAGTAGAGTGGGGCAATGCATTAGAACTTTTAAACATGCCTATAATTCTTTTAAAATATAGTTTTAAATACAATAAGTAAAAGCTTTTAGTTGATGACATGATCTTGTATTTAAAGAATCCCATGGACTCGACTCCCAAATTACTCAAGCTGATTCAAAACTTTGGCAAAGTAGCAGGTTATAAAATTAACCCCCAAAAATCAATGGCTTTTCTATATGCCAACAATGAGAAAAGTGTGGCTGAAATTAGGAAAGCAACTCCATTTGTAATAGCCCCACAAAAAAAAAATACCTAGGAATTAACTTAACCAAAGAAGTGAAGGACCTCTATGATGAAAACTTTAAAATCTTGAAAAAGGAAATCAACACAGAACTTAAAAAATGGCAAAACCTCCCATGCTCCTGGATTGGCAAGATTAACATCGTGAAAATGGCAATACTCCCCAAGGCTGTCTACAAATTCAATGCGATACCTATCAAAATTCCACCCTCATTCTTCAAGGAAATAGAGGAGGCAATCCAAAAATTCATATGCAACAATAAAAGACCCCGAATAGCAAAAACGCGTCTCAATGGAAAGAACACTGCTGGAGGAATATCAATACCAAATTTCAAACTCTACTATAAAGCCATAGTAATCAAAACAGCTTGGTATTGGCATAAGAACAGACCTCAGGACCAATGGAATAGAATTGAAAATCCAGAAATGAACCTACAGACCTATAGCCATCTAATCTTCGATAAGGAAGCTAAAACAATAGAAAGGAAGAAAGACAGCCTCTTCAGTAAATGGTGCTGGCAAAATTGGTTAACTACATGTAGAAAACTAAAGCTAGATCCTTATATATCACCCTGCACCAGAATCAACTCCAAATGGATCAAAGACTTCCAAGTCAAAACAGACACTCTGAAAATATTACAGGATGGAATAGGAGAAACCTTAGGTCTCCTTGGCTCAGGCCGAAATTTTCTGAATAGAGACCCGGAAGCACAACAAATCAAAGAAAGGTTGGACAAATGGGATTGCATACGGTTGCAGAGCTTCTGCAGGGCAAATGACATAGCTAGCAAGATCAATAGAAAGCCCACCGATTGGGAGAAGATCTTTACTAGCCATACAACAGACAAGGGTCTCATATCTAAAATATACTTGGAACTCAAAAAATTAAACCACCCAACAACAAATCCTCAAAGAAACAACTGCCCAATAAATAAGTGGGCGAAAGACTTAAAGAGAAGCTTCTCTGAAGAAGAAAGAAGGATGGCCAATAGACACATGAAGAAATGTTCAACATCCCTAGCCATAAAAGAAATGCAAATAAAAACAACATTGAGATATCACCTCACTCCAGTTAGAACAGCAAAAATCAAGAACTCTAACAACAACAGATGCTGGAGGGGATGTGGACAGAAAGGAACCTTACTTCATTGTTGGTGGGAATGTAAACTTGTTCAACCACTTTGGAAAGCAGTATGGAGGTTCCTCAAAAGACTTCACATAGATCTCCCCTATGATCCAGCAATCCCACTTTTGGGCATTTACCCAAATGTTTACAAACAAGACCACACTAAAGCTACCAGCACAACTATGTTTATTGCAGCATTATTTACCATAGCTAAGATATGGAACCAACCCAGATGCCCCTCAGTAGATGAATGTATCAAGAAAATGTGGTATATATACACAATGGAATTCTATGCCTCCATCAGAAAGAATGACATTTCCCCATTTGTTAGGAAATGGAAAGGCTTGGAAAAAATTATATTAAGTGAAGTAAGCCAGGCCCAAAGAAGCATAGGTCCCATGGTTTCCCTTATTTGCAATATCTAGTATAGGTATGAGTCAAGCAGAAAAGGTCAGATAATGTGATGTTAGGAAAATGAACCCTTAAATATCTATTTTAATTTTTTCGTTTCCTTCATGCATATGTTTCTAACGCATTTATAAGATTATTTCTTTGTTGCTTTGTATGTCTCTCCCCCACAGTGTAACCCCCGCTTTCACTATATTTGATGTCAGTATAACATGTGGAGGAGATGGGGGCAAACAAGTCGTTTAAGGATTCAGGTGGACCTGTTGCAACAATGAGAAGTACAAAATGTCATGTCAAAACCAGCTTTACAATGTCAATGTGGGGGGGAGGGGGGTATAATTGGGTGGTGGGAGGGGGGAGGCTGGGAAGGGAGGTGAAGGGTAAACAAAGGAGGAGGCTGCAATGCTTGGTAAGAAATGTATGCATTATCCTGCCCATGTAATTGTAGCCCCTCTGTACAGTATGTTCTCAAATAAAATAAAATAATATTAAAAAAATAAAAATAAAAATAAAAGGGAAATGGACAGTTCTACATTCTGGTGGAAACTGATTGAAGTTGTCAGGCAACATTATTACTCATATTCATATTATCATTATTAGTATTAAAACTGGCCTAGATTTTTGTAAAAAAAAAAAAGCTTTTAGTTTTCTTTTTTAGTTTTTTTGTTTTAATTTTATTGTCAAGGTGATGTACAGAGGGGTTACAGTTATATAATAAGGTAGTTATTACTTTCTTGTCTAACTTATTACCAACTCCCTCATTTTTTCCTCTTTCCCTCCCTCTCTCAATGCCCCACAAGTTGTACAGATCATTTCCAATATATTGTCACTCTTGATTTTCTTTAAGTAAATGTTTATGTTGATCCCATTTTGGACTTCCACAAGGTGAACATTGGAACACACGGTTAGACCTTTCTGCCATGCATAGATGCATATACATATTTTCCTACAACTTTGGGGTCATATATTTGTTTGATTATTCATTTGTTTATTGCCAAATTGGAGCTTGAATTCAGGGCCTGGGCATTGTTCTCAGATTTTTTTTTTCTCTCAAGGCTAGCCACAGGTCCACTTCTGGCATTTTGGTGGTTAAATGGATTTTCCTGCGGGGGCTGGCTTTGAACCATGATCCTCAAATCTCACCCTTATGAGTAGGTAGGATTATAGGTGTGAGCCTACTTTATAATTTGACATTTCATGGCATCATATCATGCATATATTTCCTATCTAATAACATCCTAAGAAATTGCACTGTTCTAAGAACATCATTTATAATGATTACATGGGAGTCCAGTGCTTATAAATACCATAATTTATTGAATTGTCTCTACACTAAAAATCTTTTGTGTCCCCAAAATATTAAATGCATCATCAAAGTTCTTTTGAATTTTTCATTCTAGTATTTATTTTTTTATAAATAAGTATCTGCTAGTTGTTAGAAAGAACCAAATACAAACTTTCTTCTTACATAATAATTCATCTTAACTTGGCTCATCTAGAAAAGTAAGTTACACCTGCCTGTGAATTTATTCTTTTCCCATCATGCAGTTCCAGTTTTGTACAATTTTATATACATTACCCACTATAAAGCCTTTTCTAAAATCCCTCTTGCTATCATCCAGTTTTTTAAAAACCTTTTCTAAGTTATTTCATTAATAGGAAGGCATAATTAACTAATACCAACTTAATGTCATCATTTCCACGGGTATTTGCATTTTAACCTGGATCAAAACTTGATTCTAACAAGATTATACTTTAATGGTAGAATCAGAGCATCAATCAGGAGGTTGAGAGTATCCTCATGAACAAATTTCATCATGCATTGCTTATTCTCATTTTAAGATTTGAAGGCTAAAGATTACCAGTTCATATAACCCTCGTTCCAGTGCCCTGCATCTTGTATATACATTTTTCTAATTTGGGAAGGGGCAGGGAAATAAAAAAAATGCTGAAACAAGGATTCAGGTTGACCATTGTAACAATGGAATGTACAAGACATTGAAAATGAATTTTACAACTTCGGGAGTAGGGGGAAGGAGGAGTTGGGGAAGTAGGGAGGAGGGAATATAGAGGGAAAACAAAGGAAGGGTAACAATGCTCAATAGGAAATGCACTCATTACCTTATTCATGTATCTGTAACAACTCTATACAGTATCTTTACAATAAATAATAATTTTAAAAAGATTACCAGCTCATACTTCCACAATTAACTTGCTGTACACCTTAAATACTTCATATGGCTCAAAATAGGAAACAAAAAAAAAGCAACTTTCAATATAGATTGTCCATTGTTGTAAAACAGAGATGCCAAATGCAGTGCCCAATGCACACGAATCCAGAGTACAGTCATTAACCTCTAGAATGCTGAGTTGTCTTCTTTGGCTGGAAATCTCTTAATTTTATTATAGACATTATGCAGAAATGTCCTGAGACAATATTCATGGAGAATAAATAGTTCTTCAAAATCAGGAAAATTTTACCAAGTCAAAAAGAGGAAAACAAGACAAAAAAAATTCTATTCCTGGTTATATAAAAAATAAGATTGAACAATAGTCTACCAATAGTCTGAAGAAGAGAACAATTATTTAAGTGAGTTGTTATTATAAATGTAATAATAGAGTGATATGCATGGTAAAATAGAACCTGATAATGAGCCATGAATTCTGCCTTGGGAGGTCAGGAAAACCCTTCTTGCACAGTGTCTTGATACATGGGAAGGAAGAAAAAACATGAAAAGCTTATGAAGTTTACTAATCTCCAAATATTATGACCAAGGAATGCAAAGTACCAGGAACAGGGTAGCAGTGAATCAAATTGGAGAGATGGAAATGGCCATGTAGCTTAGTGTTGTTGCACTTGCTTAATATGCACAAGGCCCTGGGTTCAATCCCCAGCACTAAAAAGGAAGGAAGAAAGAGACAAAGATATGTGAGGTGGATCTAGCACCATCATAGAAGTTTTATTCTCTAGCTCAGGATTTCATACTGTTATTTACACATTATTACTGCATGGGAGATTTAAAAGTACAGTTGCCCAAGTCTCAGCCATTTGTATTTGAGTGGGTACAGATGTATCAACATCAGCTGATATGACTTGGCGGCAGCAAGGATAGAGATATCATGGTAGCACATATGAGTGTAGAACATGGAAAAAAGTTCGTGAGCCTTTTATTTCTGCAGAAAAATAAATGCACATGGTATGTCAGCCTAAGTATGGATATAGTTTAGTCTGCATTTAAATGTACAAATATACCAATTTTGCAAACTTGGGTAAATTACCTACCTCTCTTTCAGCCTTAGTTTCCTATTTTGGACATGGGAGCCAATGAGACTATAGTGAGAGTGTTCATAAAGTGTTTTCTGGCTACGCATTTTAAAATTTATTATAACTACCTTTAGTTGACCTGTTTATATAGTGTAAATTTTCACCAGGTGCTGAAGAGCAAAGCAGACGAGGATCAACTGTCTTGTCTTAGGTCTCTTGAGTACTTGATGTCATTCTTTACATTCCAAAAGTTTTGAAGTCAGAGTTGGACAAGAAGGCAGTTTTAAAACTTTTCCCTATGGAATCTTCACATTTTTCTACATCACAGGGACTCTGGAAAGATGGAAGAATAAAACATAGAGAAACCACAACAGTCCTTTTCAGCTGGCTTACTGTTCATCTTTTTGACCTATGATGGCAAATTACCAGACACTGTATTGGTTATAAATACTAAATTTATTTCTACATTCTGGAGCCTGGTGATCCAAGATTGAAATGCCAGCATAGTCAGGATTTTTTTTTCTGAGTGATGCTCTGTATTAAAGATCAGGAGTGAAATCTATTTGGTTTTGTTTATTTAAATCCCATTCATGAAGGCTTGCTTCCATGACTTAATTACCATCCACATACACACAAAGGACCACTTCTATAACATTACATTTGAGATAGGATTTCCATAAGTGAAACTGGATGAAGGGTGTAAATAAATGCATTGTTCTTATACATTCGTCCCCCCCCCCACACACACACATAAGATTGTGTATCTAAGAACAGGAAGATCCAGACATTGAATGATCTTAAAGCTGACCTCTGGGCCACTCTGTGATTTTGGAGTATTATATTGATCTGGCTTATTCAATTCTCTGCCTTCACTACAAGATTATTTGGAGAATACATAAGATAATTAAACTAAGTGTGTAGTTATCTAGAGAATTATTTCATATTATTTATTTTTATTTTTTTTGGTAGGGTCTTGGGTTTCAATTCAGAGCCTTGCATTTGCCAGGCAAGCACGTTACCTCTTGAATCATGCCACATCCAGCATGCTTTGGTTGTTTTTGAGATAGAGTCTTGCATTTGTTTATTCCTAGACTGCCTGGATAGTGAACTTCCTAGTTGGATGTCCAGTAGGATGACAAGCCACACATTGGCAGACCCATCTTTTCTTGATTGAAATGGAGGTCTCTTGTATGTTTTCCAGCTTGACCTTGAACTCCCACTATCCACAGGTCCATTTTCAGAGTAGCTAGGATTATAGGTATAAACCATCTCACTTGGTTTCTATTATTTATGTTTATGAAAAGTCTGAAAGCTATGAGAAAATCCCCTAGAGTTTACTAACCATATCCAGATTCTAGGTGATATACTCATGTTTATTCTGTTACAAACTGTGTTTTTCATTCTGTTTTATATAGAGATATGGCACATCAAGAATAAAAATATTATTACTAATGCCAATTCAAACAGCTGTGACTATCTAATTTCTATGTGTGGATTTATGTTTTCTGGAAAAACATCCTGAGCACATATGCCAAAAATCTGACAGTCCTAACAAGCAAAAATTTGTTTTCAGTATGATCAGCAGTTTGCAAATTGGGGTTCCATGCCTGTACAGGAGACAGGTCACAGGGGAATTCCCTACTTGTGACCCTAAAATAATTCTGTCCTGTTCAAAATAGCAGGATGGTAAAAATTTGTCAAACTTATTATATGGGAACTTTCTTTTTTGGGGGGGGGTAGGGGAGGGTCCGGTTGTGGGCCTGAACTCTGGGCCTGGGCGCTGTCCCTCAGCTCTTCAGCTCAAGGCTAGCGCTCTACCACTTGAGAAACAGTGCCACTTCTGGCTTTTTTTTCTGCTTATATGGTGCTGAGGAATCAAACCCAGGGCCTCATGCATGCAAGGCAAGCACTCTACCACTGAGCCACCTTCCCAACCCTTATATGGGAACTTTCTTGACCTGATATAGAGTACTGCATTAGAATGAAAGAATTCCAGTTGCTCAGAAATCAGGCAAAGATGTCATCCATTTCTGTTCAACCACATAGCAGGCATTTTTGCTAATGAAGCAAAATATAAAGTTCTTGACAAATAGTTTTTATTCATAATATATAAAGAACTCTTAAACTCATGAATAAGACAATAATAACCCCGTTAAGAAGATACAGAGAGAAGGCAAATAAGTACATAAAAAGCCTATACATTACAAGACTGTTGTAGAAATTCTTCTCAAATGTGTTCAGATAATGCTTTCTGGAATGAAAGGAATGTGAATAATTTCACTATCTTGATTCTTCAAATAATAATTTTTTTAAAAACTGCATAAAGAACTTCAGAGTTCATGGAATTCTTGTTTCATGTTCTATGCATAACACTTTACAAAAGACATAATCTTTAATTCTAGAAAACACCAATATTTTTAGCTTTTTACAGAAAAAAAGCAACACATGACAACTCTAAGAAACATGTCCAATGTCACCCAGCTAGCAGAAGAGTTTTAGATATTAGTATAGTCCCAGGGTTTGCAAATAATGAATTGAATTTGAGCCATGGATTCTGGTTTCTACTCAGTCTTAATTGTAATTTATACTTCATCCTTCTTCAGTAATTTATACTTCTTGCCTCCATTTCTGTATTCTGAAAATGAAGATAATATTCTCCCAACCTTAGATAATGAGATATGCAACACCATCAGATGACACAGAACACATTTACATTGTTGGGATTTATCCAACAATTGTTGAATAGTTTCTATAAAAAAAAAATCTATGTAACAATTGCTTTATAGTGTTTATAAAAATCTCAACAATAATTTTATTGTCTTAACACCTTGCTTAAAGGTGTTAAAGTACCAACCAAATTTACCCTAATTTTAAAAATTGAGGGCCTGGAAGGTGGCTCAGTGGTAGAGCGCTTGCCATGCATGCCTGAGTTCCTGGGTTCAATTCCTCAGCACCACATAAGCAGAAAGAAAAAGAGGAAAGTGGCGCTGTGGCTGAAGTGGTAAAGCGCTAGCCTTGAGCTGAAGAACTGAGGTACAACACCCAGGCCCAGAGTTCAGGCCCCACGACTGGACCCAAAAAATAAAAATAAAAATAAATTGAAATGAAATCAACTCAACCCTCCTGTTCTTTTAAGAAGTAAATCCTCTTTATGAGCTCCTCACCTTCTGACATGTAGTTATTAAGTGCATTTTCATGAAACCATTACCTCTCATTTTATTCTCATTGAACTCAGTTTTACAGAGTTGTTCTGTCTTACAAAACTGGTTGCAAAGACTTTCCCTTGATTTCCCCAAATGATGGTAGTCATTTGTGTAAATGACTTCTCAAAACTTTTAAGGCAATTGAAGAAGGAAATTATAGCAGAAAATTGCATAGAAAATACCTTGAAAATTGTATCAAGAATCTTTTTCCTTTTTCTTGTCTTTACTTTCTCAGTAGAAGGGATGGAATTCAGGGCCTCAACCTGGCTGGATAATTGCTCTTGATCCAAATCCCTAGCACTTTGTTGAGCTTTAGTTTGCTTTTCAGATAGTCTTATCTTAACTGCCTCAAACCATGGTCCTCCAACTTCTCCCTCTCTTATCAACATGTGGCACCAGTTTGTTTTAGAGATTGGCACTTCAGTATTATATTTTTACCATACCAACAGAAAAATCCAGTGTCTACCTCACAAGTAGTTAGAATTATAGGCATGTACCACTATATCAAACAGATTTTTTTTATTTCTTTTTCTAAAAAGAAATCATCAGTACTTCTGCTAACAAGGAATTATTCACTAACTTCTTTTTAGTTTTCAATTCTCTGCTTCTGTAACTTCTTTTTCATTTTTTTCATCACTGAAGACTGCAAATTTGTGATAACTTCAGTTTTGTTCAAGCTTTCAAAATATTCCTGTTTAGTCCACATTCTTCATGCCTCATATTCCATATCATAGTGATTTTCCTTACCAAAATTATTTGTCTCAGCCAGGAGAGGTGACTGATGCCTGCAATCCTAGGTACTCAGGAAGCTGAGATGTAAAGATTTTGGTTGGAAGCCAGCCACATATTTTCTATCTAAAAGGAAACTGGGCACCACCTAGTAACATAAAAATATTATTTCATATTTACTATAATAACATCTTACAAATATAAAGTTATTCATTTGATAACCTTAAAAAAACAAGGAATTAAACATGAATTTCTCTCAGGAAACCCAAATCAACATCTTAGGCTTTTGAGAAGCTCTAGAGGGTTGGGATGTAAAACTGTGGTAGAGAACAAGCCTAGCATGTGCAAGGCCCTCAGCACTGAAAAAAGGAAGAAGTATAAGAAGGAGGAGGATGATGGAGGAGGAGGAGGAGGAGGAGGAGGAGGAGGAGGAGGTAGAAGAGGAGGAGGAGGAAGAGGAGGAGAAGGTACAGAATGAAATTTATCCATATTTTCTTTAGTGAGTAATTATGGCAAAATAAGAAGGTCAAGTTTCTGTCTTTTTGATGTTTATAGTAGTTCCAGATTAGCCTCTGGAGATGCATTCCAAGTGAGTACGTGAAATCAGTGAAGTACTTTATACAGTTAACCGTAGGTATCCAGAATTTCCACATCTAGGAGTTCAACCAACCAGAAATTTAAAATAGGAAAAATTTGTTGTTCCCTAAACAGACAATATAGCAACTATTTACATACCTTTACATGTATGTTGGTAATAGATATAACCTTGATGCGATTTAAAGTGTAACTTATTTTGTATGAAATATGCTATTTTCTATATGGGATTGGATCCTATGCTGATTTTAGTATGCTCAATCAGTTCTGAAAGCAACCATATTAATACCAAGATGACCATATATACTATGTTTTTTCCCAGACAATTATAGCTACAATAAAGCTAAAGTTATAAATTAGGTTCAGTAAGACAATAATAACAGTAACTAATAAAATAGAAGAATTGTAACAATATGCTGTAAAAATGTAATGTGAAATGGGTGTGGAAGTGCACACCTGTAATCCTAGGAAACTGAAGCTAAGGCAGGAAGATAATGAGAGAGATATACAGTGAGACCTTACATCCAAAAAACCAAAAATAAAAAACAAAAAAGGTATTATGTGAATGTGGTCTCTTCCAAAATATGAGAGTTTTCCATTTAATCTTTTCAGATCACAGTTAATCACAGGTAACTAACTACAGAAGGGGAAATTACAGTGAAGGGGACTACTGTATAATTAAGTGTTATGTAAAGAGAAAAACCATATCCTTTTTAAAGGTTCTGTTCTGAGAAGAAAAGCCATACACCTTTCTTTTGCCTTTTTCTGAAACTCTATGACATTTCTCCCGTCCTACCTAACCACCGTCCCACCTGGCTTGTGGAAAGGACAAGCCCTCAAAACTAGCTTGGCTGTGGAAGAAGACAAACATTCTATTCCTGAACAATCAAGTATCTTGCAGCCTGTTTCACTCCTCCTATTTTGCTTCCAGATGCCCAGAAGACCTTCCTTTGAAGACATATTCTGTATTTTCAGGTGAGTGAGATAAATGACTTCCTTAGAAGACAATGTGACTTTGAAGATTGAAATTGAGAAAGGAAATCAAACTCTTCCATCATTTTTTTACTAAGGGCCAGAAAAAAAATGATAGGTTCTTACCTGCTGAGAGTAAGCAACTTTTGCAGCCTGTGCTAATGAATTTAATCTTGATGCTGATGTGAAATGTGTCTGAAATGTGTCCTGAGCCCTAATTCCTTACTTTCTGAGAACACCACCCCTTCAGAAATTCTGATTTATGATGTGAATATTTACTTCCTATAAGAAGTAGTTGCTTTGATATTTTGATTTTGTGAAGGCTGAGTGAATTTGATATTTTTCTCTCAGTTAAATTATAAGCATGTAAAAATGAATTGAACCTGATTAACTGAAGTTCTTTCTGCCCATTTTCTCTGATACAGATTTCTATGATTTGGGGAGTCTATATTTTAAGTCATTTTGGATGCCTAACTAGGTCTGTGAATGTGGATGAGTCAATAAGAATGGCAGAATTTGCCACATTGACTTTGGAGCAAAGAATTACAGCTGGTACCTGGGCAATGATTCAGAAGACAGCTGAGGCTGAAGCTATGAGCCTTCCTGCCTGTGTTCAGCTCCCAATCTCTTCTAACACACCCCTCACTCCCATGCGGTGGTTTCTTTTTCTATCCAAAGGGTTTCTGGAGCTTCTTCTTATTCTGGTTTCATAGTATGCCAACATGAGAAGAGTGAAAGCAAGCAAGGCAGATGTGGCAGAGGGATTTTATCTGAGGCTCCATCACACTTGAGAGCTTCTGGCTGAAAACTCCAGAAAGACAAAAGTGAAGAAACAGCTAAGAGAAAATGTAAGAAAGGAATCCATAATGATTAAGCCTAAAAACAGTGTCTAGGATAAGGAGACTCAGGACTTTGTGTCACCTGAGGAGAAGCTGGTAGAAGAGGGAATATTCAGGAAAAATGAGAAGGGGACAGGAGGGAATGGAGAGAAAGGCCTAGATTACCTAGATTTGGGACCTCAATGTGAGCTTAATTGGCAAACCAACCCCAATGATGCAATAGCTTACAACTTTCATTACTCTGTCATGCTACAAGCCTAATCCATGTCCACTTCCACTCAGCATGGTGTCCATTCTGGGATTCAGACTGACTGCTGGAGGTTCCAAAGGGAAGAGAACAGTGTGAAAACCACATGACTAAAACTCAGAAAAGACAGGTCATCACTTCTCATATGTCATTTGTCAAAAAGTAAGTTATACAAACAAGCCTGATAGCAATGGGGATGGGAATACATATTGTGAGCATTATAATAATAGCTATTATTATTGTCATATAATAATCACCAAAGGGAAAGAGATGGTATTTCTCCCTTTTTAGGAGTATTGGAAAGGGCATTCTGTAGAATATTCTTCAGTTGGGAGCTCTCTGAATCTTTTCTCCTAAGATTGTGGCTATGAGGTTTCAGGGAGGAGAATTACAGAGAAAAAGTATGTTCTCAAGCTGGGCACTGGTAGCTCACACCTGTAATCCCAGCCTGAGATCTGAGGATTATGATTCTAAGCCAGCCTGGGCTGGGAAAATCCATGACACTCATCTCCATTTAACCAAAAAGAGCCAGAATTGGAGCTATGGCTCAAGTGTTAGAGCACTAGCATTGTGTGTGGGGGTGGGAGGGGTGGAGAGGAGAAAGCTCAGGGACAGAAGCTAGGCCTTGAGTTCAAACCCAGGATTGGGGGGTTGGGGGAAAATGTGTTCTCAGTGCATGAAATCGAGGGTGTATGTCAACATCACTATTGATGTTAACTTCGGGGTATAGTTGATCACTTTTATTCTGAAAATGATTTGTTCCACTCTTCTCTGTCCTATATTCTTTAAAAGAGGCAGCTATGCACAACCTAGACCTAAGAGGTATGGATTGCACTGGTTTCATTGTTTTTCTACTTAAAAAATTATACCTATGTACTTGTACAAAGGAGTTCTAATTTAACATGTCACTTTGTGAGTACAGTACATCTTGATCAATGTCACCACTTAGATCATTCTCCATCTCTCCCAACCCCATGCCCTCAATTTACCTGGTTGTATTTTCATACATGTACATTGACTACTATGAGTGGATTCGCCCACTGCAAGAATTTTGCCAAGAAATGTCTTCATTCTACAAGGCAAGGAATATGAAGTTGAGGACGATAAGCCCAAGACAGCATAGTTATTAATTGACATCAAGATGACAAAATCTTCACCAAAAGAAGCATAAGCATAAGAAAAAAGAACATGGCCAGGAAAATGTGAAGCATCTATCTTGTGTGTGTGTGTGTGTGTGTGTGTGTGTGTGTGTGTGTGTGTGTGTGTGTGTGTGTGTGTGTGTGTGTGTGTGTGTGCTGGTTCTGAGGTGTGAGTGCCTGAGTGCTGCCCCTGAGCTGCTTTGCTCAAGGCTAGCACTCTACCACTTGAGCCACAGCACCATTTCCAGCTTTTTGATAGTTAATTGGAGATAAGAATCTCATTTACTTTCTAGTGTTGGTTGGCTTTTAACTACAATCTTCAGACCTTAGTCTCCTGAGTAGCTAGGATTGCTAGTGTGAGCCACTGGCAGCTGGCAAAACATCTATTAATGGTCCCACTTAAGCATGTGGTGCAGTAGGTCAATTGATACTTCTGACACTCAGATAATGATTCCTCTGCTTGTTCCTCTCTGGTGTTATGACTAATGTGATAATGCTCTCTCAGGTTTATATAAATGTGCAATCATTGTTGCGTTTTATTCAGTAAGCAGTTTTTCAGGACAGGGGTACTGTGAGGGGAGAGTATGGGATGAAAATTTTATCTGTACTTCTTGTGGCCTGGTGATAGCTTCTCAGAATGTTTGCAAGAAGAGTTAGGACTTCATATCTGCTGAATAAAGGAAAAGTCACACACCTTCCACAGAAGTTGTGCCACAGAAGGACAAATGGGAAAACTCATCCAGGCTCAGAGGCAAAGCAACAGGATGGGTTGTTCAGGTGGGTGAAAATTTGTGGAGTTTCTCTTTCTTACCATGGAGATATCATTCAATGCTGGCATTTACAATATGTGCCAGGACTCATATCTTTGTAGGTCTCTGTTTCTCTGTAGCATCTTTGACAATGACAGAAAGGAGAATGTAACAATGGCTCTCAGTTATGTTTTTGAACGAGGATCTCATCTCTCTCCCAACAAAAGCTAGAGTTATAATGAATGTGTAATAAAGAAACTGAATTTGGGGACATTGCCTTTCATATGGAGAAAAGTCTTTTTATCAATCCATTTTTTGAATAAAATATAAACTACCATATCCAAGTAATATGTGCATGCTACATTTTTAGTTGTAATCATTTGATGCCCTTAAATGTTTGCTTACATATTCTGATGTTAAGTGATTTTAAATAGATAGATCTCCTGGCTGGAAACCATGAAGACAAGTTTCTCAGCCTTATTCCCCATACTAAAGAGACTTATAGTTTCAGAAATGATTTTCTCCTTCAGTTGCTAAAATGATCCAGACTTTCAAACTTGATTATGTACATAATACCCAAGGTGGATGGATCTTTTAGGGCATTCTGGGCTCCCAGCACTAAGTACATTCTGCAACACTGCACACACTCAGTAAATGTTTGCCGAAGGAATATTTTCGGACTGTTTTCAAGAAAAAAAAACATAATGAAAATTTATGACAGTAATAGAACACACACAACATTTCAAATGAAGGGCAATGTCTCAAGGCCATGCTAATTAATTCCCTTCATTGAAAGTAGAATTATTATATTTTTATGAGACCAAGTACAATAAAAGCTATATTGATT